>NC_053026.1:15790436-15863839 GCF_003073215.2 Triticum urartu
TGAATATGTGGACTCGTGTGCGCCACCTCAAAAGAGTTACTTGCAGTCGTAGTTTAAGATAGCCACCGAGTCAAAGCTGGCTTGCTGCAGTTAAACTCCACCACCCCCTTTGTTGATACCGATGCATATGTAGTTAGTTCTGATGTAAGTCTTGCTGGGTACATTTGTACTCACGTTTGCCTATTTTATGTTTTGTAGAGAGACGTCAGTCTCGCTAGTAGTTCCGCGTGGACTTCGACGTTTAGCTTGATACCTCAGCTACGATCTTGTGCCCTCGGCAGGATCTGGTAGATAGTCAGGCTTCTCAGCCTTTTTCATTTGTAGATGTCTGTACTCAGACATGTTAAGCTTCCGCATGTGCTTTGACTTGTATGCTATGATTGTTGGGTCATGAGACCCATGTTTGTAATATCTCGCTCCTCAGAGCCTAATGGATAAATACTTGAGTTGTACGGTTATGTTGTGATGCCATGTTGTATTTACACATATCGAGCATATTGTGTGTATGATTGAAATGCTTGGTATGTGTGGGATCCGACAATCTAGTTGTTTATCCTTGGCAGTCTCTCTTATGGGGAAATGTAGTCTAGTGCTTCCATGAGCCATAGTAGTCCGCTACAGCCCGGTTCACCGGAGTCCTGTTAGCCCAGCACTACTGCTCAGGACACTTTACTGGCCGGCATGTGTTTCACTTCGTTCCTGTGTCTATCCCTTCGGGGAAATGTCACGCGGTGACATCCGGAGTCCTGCCTAGCCTGCTACAGCCCGGGTTCCTGGAGTCCTGTTAGCCCAGTGCTACAGCCCGGATTCACACGCTGCTGACCAACACGCTCGATGTGATTCATGTATGCCTGTCCCCATAGGTTAGTGCCGCTTTGGGTTCATGACTAGCCATGTCGGCCCAGGTTCCCTGTCATATGGATGCTAGCGACACTATCATATACGTGAGCCAAAAGGTGCAAACGGTCCCGGGCCATGGTAAGGCGACACCCGTGGGAATACCGTGCGTGAGGCCGCAAAGTGATATAAAGTGTTACCGGCTAGATCGATGTGACTTGGAATCGGGGTCCTGACAGCGTTGGTATCAGAGCCTGACTGCCTGTAGGATTACCAAGCCAAACCGGTCGAAGTTGTGTCTAGAAATGCTTTAGTTATGTAGGGGAATTGATTGTGGAAGGGAACGTAAGGCTCTTTTTACTCCTTTACCTTATGCCCTTTGATCTGAGTCATTCTCTTCTCATTATACGCGGGTTAAGAAACTAGGCCTTCTCATCTATCTATCAGGATGACGTGTTACTAATCCGTACACTTACAGGATTGTTGGATTCAAGCCTCAGTTCCGTTCCTACTACTTCCGTATGTTGACAGTTGATCTCAGAACCTTGACATCTGTTGTTGAGTGGTTATGCCACCATTTTTGCAGGATGTCTCAAATAATTTTGAGCATTTACAGCGTTATGCTGTCCGAGTCATCCCAGGTCTCTACATAGTCTGATGCAATTGCAAACCCCTTCCTCCTGTTACTGATGTCCATTTGGGCCAGATTAATCACACTAATCGGTGAGTTAAGGTACTCTGTTGGCTCGACATATATGTTGGAGCTATTATTATGTCCCTAGGTGTTTTAGGGAGTCACCTAGTAATCTAGCCATGTTCTGTGTTCCGGTGTGATAATTCTGGCCACCATTCTCGAAAGCATCCCGTGATGCCATTTAGTAGTAGGTATTCTATTCCTGGGTTCTTGAACCCGAGATTCACCCTACTTACCTCATGTTGATAGTGTTGCTAGTTCCTTTAGGATATTAGTAACCTTTGCACTAGTCCTCGAGGTCCGTGGTATTTTCCTTCTTCCAAATACTATGAACCACTTATGGCAGAAGTTTGTTGGATCAAAAGATCACAACAGGAGGGCTCTCGATGAGTTCCCCAATCTATATTGTGACTCTGCCAATCCTACATCTCTGCATGGGTTATCCGGAAGAAACCTGTTGAACTTGATTCGACATACTAATCTATGCATCCACAACTCAGAAAGATATATGTCCCCTTGAGTTGTCCATCTTCATTTGTTATTCCGACCATCGTATATCAATTGATAGTCAGGAGTAATTGTGCACCCATGTTATCGATGTTTATTATTCTCGTGGTACGTTAAGCCATTCCATTTCAGAATAATTAGGAGAAACAAACTCCAGTACCTCATCCATATCCAGGATTGGGTCAAAGTAGTTGTGTTCTGCAGATCAAATGCCAATCCAGCTTTTGCTCTGTTCTACCCTAGAGTATTACCCCCTTTATGTCAGGATTGTCATGAGAATTGCACCCTCTCTCATGAATTCTTGATGCAGTGATACTTCTTACCATCATTTTTCATTCCTCGGTCCCGTGTTGTCGCAACCGGAATGCCGGCAAGTGAGTCGTGATGTGTGAAATCAATACTCCTAGCAACTCCGTTGCTTGGTAGTTAATGGACAATATTTTCATTCTTAGCGTGTTGGATATTAAATCATCATTCTAAGATTGATTGTGCTACCTAGTCCATTTCCCTGGTGCACTCTTCGATCAAGAGTTGGGACTGTGTCTATCCTTGCTTATTTGATCATATCGTCTTGCCCTGACAAGCAATATTTTTCTTGAGCTTAATAACATATCGGTGGTTCGTGATTTCCGAAGATCTTCTCAGAAGTATTACCTGGTTGTCACCTGACCGGTATGTTGAGTTCGTGATTAAATGGGTTTTCTTATAAATCACCCCTTCTCCAAGAATCTGTGTTGGATATCCCTGAGCTAGTTGGTTGAGCTAAACAACAACTTGGAGAGTTGGAAGATAAAGCTTGTCTGACTTAGTTCATGTTAAGGGATATCTTTTTGTGTGTGTGCGTGTTGAAGAAAGATGATATCTCCATCGATTGGTCCTCGTGATCAGTTGTTGGATCTATTGCCTTGTCAAAACCTTGACTTGAGTATGGGCTATCGTCAAGTCAAATCAGAACCAACGATGTTTGTAATGTTGTCTTACTCGTGGTTGATCCCTCGAGCATACATCATTACATCTTCTGGTCTGACCAATACTATCACCGTGTTCACATGATGGTGGAAGTCCGGTGATATGGAAATTCGGATGAGTTGCTGTTGAGCCCATTAGCAGCATTCTGTCTTCCCCCATGACTCATGTTGAACATCAACCTAGTGTTGGAAACTTGTGTAAGCATTTCTTCGTATTTCGTTCATGAAGCATATGTTTGGATGAAAGAAGCGACTTTCTCTGATTCATGTGCATTTGGTGCAAGTTGCCGCTATAAATTCGAGAAAGCTTGTTTTTGCTCCCTCTGGAATCATCCCAAGTTAGTCATGCCTATGTGCGAAGTACTCTATGGTATGATAGGTTGGCCGCCTCCATTCTGTATGTGTTCCTAGCACACCAAGCCACTGATTGATTTGTTCAAGGAGAAGAAGTTCCTTCTTAAGAGCTAATGATGACTTATGCAAGGACTTTGTTATCCTTGATGATGGTTCCCCACCTGAACTCGGTAGTGTTTTATTATAAGACTACTATGTGGTCATGCTTGTCTGGAACAACGTGTTCACCAGTTTGTACAAAACCAGCTCATGTTTTGGAGCTTACTATCGTAGTTCATTCCCTGAGAATCTCGCAATGTCATCTCGTCGATTTGTGTTGCAAACTTTAATTTTTCTTTCTAGACTCGATGAGTCTGGAATGTCCTGACACCAACCAGATCTGAATCTCAGGCAGATGTGATGGTTGGAACGTTTTCCCAAGAACTATAATATTTGTCTCACCATAACCGGTAAAGTGGATGTCGTGGCCAATACACCCAACCGGAAGACCTATTATTGTAGTATCTTGATTTAGAAAGTTGGCCACCTCCCCATAAGGATTTCGTAGGATTTACCCCCTGGATGTCCCTTATGGATTTTGTGTTCCTGAAGTCCGACCTTTACTTGATGTTCTAGATATCAAACCATATCTATGATTGGGATACGCTAGTACCTCAAGGAGAACATTAGAAGCAGAGTGCTAAATGTCTCTCGGTCGATTATCCAGATTTTGTCCCCTTGGCCTCGCTAAGGTGAAATCTGAGAAAGTGTTATCTTCCTTTGCATCCGCATCCTCCACCAATATCCATCATGGTGGTATGTTGTGTTGCCAGGATCCTTGTCACGGATATTGGTAAAACCTTGATGAATATGGAAATGCTCAAGTTCTTGAGAGCACGTGCAAGCACTAGGATTTATCTTCGGCATTAAATGGGATCCACTCTCAGTTTCCTCGGTTATGCTATAACCATTCAAACAGGGGAATCACTCTCGTCTGTTGAGTTTTTTCCCAGTCACTAGAATCATTCCCAGTATTTGCATTTTGTTCCCAGCTTGCACCCGTCATTGTGTCAATCTACCATGGGTCCCATCCATTTCCAGTGATAAGCAAAAATCATCCATTGCGTTGTCTTCAACAAGGTAGTCCACATCATCCATCCTAGTCCCAGGAGGCCGTAGCCCCTCTCCATGCCCCTGTTGTGTATCCCAGCGCCGAACCCGAGCACGCCCGAGCTCCGGCCGCCGCGGCCGAGCTCCCCGCCGTCGCCTCCGACCGCCCCAGGCCCGGCTGGCGCCACCATCCGACGCGCGCTGGTTTGGGCTCTTGAACGAGCCCAACCACGCTGCGAACGGGGCCCCAGAGCCTGTTCCCGTGGCCCTCCGCCGCGTCTGGTCATCACCGGCGGCTAAACGCCGGTGGTTTAGCCCCGGTTGACCAGGGGTTTGACCTCCCCTGACGTGTGGGCCCAGGCGCCTGCTTAATTAGTGTTAGGTTTAATTAGTGTTAATTAACTTAGCTAATTAGATGAGCCACTGACATGCGGGCCCCGCCCGGCTAACTAAGTTAGTTAGGGCTAATCCTATTTAGGTTAGTTAGGTTAGTCGCTGACCAGTGGGCCCAACCCAGTTAGTTAGGGCTAACTAACTTGGTTAGTTGACTGGGTCACTGACCAGTGGGTCCCACTGGTCAGGTTTGACCTGGCCGACCAGTTGACCCGCTGACATCACCCTTGCGCAATGCTGACGCAGTAAAGCTTTTCTAGGATTTTAAATAAATCAGAAATGATTTATTTATTTCAGAAAATAGCTAAAACTTCTAAAAATCATAGAAAATAATCTATAACTCCAAATGCAATAAATTATATATGAAAAATTATCAGAAAAATCCAAGGAATCTGATTATGGCATTTTCATGCATGTTTGAACAAATTAACCTCACTGTTTAGTCCAAAACATGATAATGCACTATTTGAATTCATAGTTTGAATTTGATTTTGAACCTAGTGTTCAAACCAACTCCATTTAACTTGTTGCTAGTTGCATTAGCCCAATCAACAGCATATTGCCATGTCATGATCATGCATCATATTGTTGCATCGCATTGATTGTGTTCTTCCTTGTTTGCCGGTAATTGTCCCCTCTCGGTAGACGCTGCTCCGACGCTGTGATCGTTGACACTGATGAAGACTCAATGTTATCTTCAGAAGTGCCAGGCAATCAAAACCCCCTTGTTCATTCTGATACAATCCCACTCTCTCGCTCCTGCTCTCTTTTACTGCATTAGGACAACAACGATTCATCTGTTACTTGTTGCGGTAGCTGAACCCCTTTATCCTTTGCATGACCTGTCATTGCCACAGTAAATAGATGAAACCCACTAGCATGAGTAGGAGTTGTTTGAGCCCGGATGTGCCTACTCATTCATGCTTGTTGTCATGCCTGCTATTGCATAGAGTTGTGTCACGTCTGATTCATCGAAAATGAATCGGAGGTGTGTGAACATGTCCTACTGTGTGTGAGCTAAGTGTGTGAACATGTTTTGGTAAAGGTAGCGGTGAGAGGCCATGTAGGAGTACATGGTGGGTTGTCTCATTGAAACCGTCCTCAGGAACTGAGTTCTGTGTTTGTGATCCATGAAACAGTTACTACCACGCATTGGGCCCAAAACCAATGGACCCTCTCGGCTTCTTGATCACCCTTGTCCTCTGTCCAGGAGTTGCAACTAGTTTCTGGTGTTTATAGGATATGTGTTGGCGGCCGTGCGTAGCTCTGACCCTAGGGGTGGCCTATGATGCGGTAGATACACCGTGGCACGGTGTACCGGGCGCCCGTTTGGTGTCTCAGGAACCCTGTTCACATCGTTCGGGGCCGTATGTGGAAACCTCGGCCGGACTCCCTGCAGATGGAACCTGGATAGGCGATAAACCTGGACTAGAGACTTGAGTGTTTAGGTAGGCCGTGGCCGACACCGTCGTTGGGCTTCCGCTTGAAGGTTGCCGAGTACATGTTGTGTAAACGGCGGTAAGTGGCGAGAGCGTGTGTGAAGAAGTACACCCCTGCAGGGTTAACATCATCTATTCGAATAGCCGTGTCCGTGGTAATGCACTTCTGGGTTGCCTATAACAGTTCATAGACAAGTGAAAGTGGATACTCTAAAACTCGCAAGATAAGTGTGAGTGCTATGGATGGCCTTCTCGTAGGGAGACGGGAGTGGATCCATAGTGGTGTATTGAATGGTGAATATGTGGACTCGTGTGCGCCACCTCGAAAGAGTTGCTTGCAATCGTAGTTCAGGTTAGCCATTGAGTCAAAGCTGGCTTGCTGCAGTTAAACTCCACCACCCCCTTTGTTGATACCGATGCATATGTAGTTAGTTCTGATGTAAGTCTTGCTGGGTACATTTGTACTCACGTTTGCCTATTTTATGTTTTGTAGAGAGACGTCAGTCTCGCTAGTAGTTCCGCGTGGACTTCGACGTTTAGCTTGATACCTCAGCTACGATCTTGTGCCCTCGGCAGGATCTGGTAGATAGTCAGGCTTCTCAGCCTTTTTCATTTGTAGATGTCTGTACTCAGACATGTTAAGCTTCCGCATGTGCTTTGACTTGTATGCTATGATTGTTGGGTCATGAGACCCATGTTTGTAATATCTCGCTCCTCAGAGCCTAATGGATAAATACTTGAGTTGTACGGTTATGTTGTGATGCCATGTTGTATTTACACATATCGAGCATATTGTGTGTATGATTGAAATGCTTGGTATGTGTGGGATCCGACAATCTAGTTGTTTATCCTTGGCAGTCTCTCTTATGGGGAAATGTAGTCTAGTGCTTCCATGTGGGCCTTGGTAGTCTGCTATAGCCTGGTTTACCGGAGTCCTGCTAGCCTAGTACTACTGCTCCGGAACACTTAGACTGGCCGACATGTGATTCACTTCGTTCCTGTGTCTGTCCCTTCGGGGAAATGTCACGCGGTGACTTCCGGAGTCCTGCTAGCCTGCTACAGCCCGGGTTCCTGGAGTCCTGTTAGCCCAATTGCTACAACCCGGATTCACACGATGATGACCGACATGTTCGATGTTGTTTCATGTATGCCTATCCCCGTAAGTTAGTGCCACTTTGGGTTCACGACTAGTCATATCGGCCCGGGTTCTCTGTCATATGGATGCTAGCGACACTATCATATACGTGAGCCAAAAGGCGCAAATGGTCCCGGGCCAGGTAAGGTGGCACCCGTGGGAATACCGTGTGTGAGACCGCAAAGTGATATGAAGTGTTACATGCTAGATCGGTGTGACTTGGAATCGGGGTCCTGACAGCTTTGGTATCAAAGCCTGACTGCCTGTAGGATTACCAAGCCAAACCGGTCGAAGTTGTGTCTAGAAATGCTTTAGTTATGTAGGGGAATTGATTGTGGAAGGGAACGTAAGGCTCTTTTTACTCCTTTACCTTATGGCCTTCTGATCTGAGTCATCCTCTTGTAACACCCTCGATGCGACTATAGCTCCCACGTGTCGAGGCACGACTTAGAGACATAATCGCATTGAAGGCATATGTCGCAAGTTAGGCAATCTTCACAACATCCCATGTAATATGATAATAAAAAGGGGAGATAACATAGTTGGCTTACACTCGCCACGTCAATCAAGTACATAAATAACATTACATCATCCAAAACACTCATGGCCCGACTACGGCGCCAAAATAAAAGAGAACCCAACATGCGACACGGTCCCAATCACCCCCAACTGGGCACCACTACTGATCATCGGGAAAGGAAACATATCGTTGAGAGTCTTCGTCGAACTCCCACTTGAGCTCACACGCGTCTCCTGGAGCGGAATCATCAGGCCCTGCATCTGGTGTAATAGTAATCTGTGAGCCACAGGGACTCAGCAATCTCGCACCCTCGCGATCAAGACTATTTAAGCTTATAGGTAAGGCAAGGTAAAATAAGTGGAGCTGCAGCAAGCGACTAGCAATATGGTGGCTAACTTATTCGCAAAAGAGAGCGAGAAGAGGAGGCAAAGCGCGAGCGAGAAACTAGAGAGCAACCTGCGCAAACATTACTCCAACACCGTGTCCACTTCCCGGACTCCGCCGAGAAGAGGCCATCACGGTAACACACTCAGTTGATTCATTTTAATTAAGTTAAGGTTCAAGTTATCTACAACCGGACATTAACAAATTCCCATCTGCCCATAACCGCGGGCACGGCTTTCGAAAGTTCAATCCCTGCAGGGGAGTCCCAACTTAGCCCATGACAAGCTCTCACGGTCAACGAAGGAATAGACCTCCTCCCAAGACGTTCCGATCAGACTCGGTATCTCGGTAATTCAAGACACTTCGACAGGTTAAAACAAGACAGCAACACCGCCCGAATGTGCCGACAAATCCCGATAGGAGCTGCACATATCTCTTTCTCAGGGCACACTCAGATTGTCTTAGGTACGGGTAGGCCAGCCCAGAGTTGCCCCTGGTGGCCACAGCTGACAGGTGGACCAACACTCAGAGGAGCACTGGCCCGGGGGGTTAAAATAAGATGACCCTTGAGTCTGCAGAACCCAAGGAAAGAAAAGGCTAGGTGGCAAATGGTAAAACCAAGGTTGGGCATTGCTGGAAAAGCTTTAATCAAGGCGAACTATCAAGGGGTTCCCATTATAACCCAACCGCGTAAGGAACGCAAAATCCGGGAACATAACACCGATATGACGGAAACTAGGGCGGCAAGAGTGGAACAAAACACTAGGCGAGAGGCCGAGCCTTCCACCCTTTACCAAGTATATAGATGCATTAAGATAACATAGCAATATAATGATATCCCAACAAGTAAATAAATGTTCCAACAAGGAACGGCCTCCAATCTTCACCTGCAACTAGCAACGCTATAAGAGGGGCTGAGCAAAGCGGTAACATAGCCAATCAACGGTTTGCTAGGACAATGGTGGGTTAGAGGTTTGACATGGCAATTTGGGAGGCTTGCAAGCAAGTGGTAGGCATCGTAGCAATGGCATAGCAAAAGAGCGAGCAAACTAGCATAGCAAAGATAGTAGTGATTTCGAGGGTATGATCATCTTGCCTGCACAGTTGTCAGAGTTGACTGTTTTTTTAAGGCAGTTATTGGTGCCCTTAAACGCCTGGTTGCTACGCCTGAATAAGTGATAATAAGCGGATGAATGGCAGAAATTCGATGATAAGCTGTCAAACATGAGAATTGGTCGACGGCCCGGGCGGCCGCAAGGGGTTCGCGTTGGCCGATTCATTAATGCAGCTGGCACGACAGGTTTCCCGACTGGAAAGCGGGCAGTGAGCGCAACGCAATTAATGTGAGTTAGCTCACTCATTAGGCACCCCAGGCTTTACACTTTATGCTTCCGGCTCGTATGTTGTGTGGAATTGTGAGCGGATAACAATTTCACACAGGAAACAGCTATGACCATGATTACGCCAAGCTATTTAGGTGAGACTATAGAATACTCAAGCTTGCATGCCTGCAGGTCGACTCTAGAGGATCCTCAAACGCAAACTCAACGGGCTCCTCGGTAGCGAACTCGTCTCCTGGCTCTACCCAAACAAGACAAACAAGCAACAAGGATACAATCAACCACGTGCAAGGATCAAACAAGACGATGCAACGATGATATGCTATGTGGGATGCGATGCGGGATGCAAAATGCAAGATATGACAGGAAATGCATGAACCTGGCCTCAACTTGGAATTCCAAGGGTGCCACTGGAAAGATGAGATGAAATCGCTTGAAAACGATATAAAGAACGCCGGAATCGGAGTTACGGTTTGGAAATGGCAAGCGTTTCAAAAATGACACCGGTCTGCGATTTACAGCAAGTAGGCATTTAATGCAATGAGATGAACATGCTACAGCCACCAAACATGACAAAGATAGACATGGCAGGGATGCACACAAGATGCTTAAAAAAAGTCTAGCACTGAGCTACGGCCAATTCATCCATTAACAGGTTCAAACAAGCATGGCAAAAACGCAAATGACAAACAGATCTCAGACTTGGTGAAATTAACACTTGTCTGGAATTTCAGATCATATAGCCCTCTTCGGAGCAACAAAACAACATGCTACAGGACCTGAAAATGACAAAGAAAGACATGGCATGGAGCTACTCAACAAGCTTAACAAAAGTCCCTTAGTGACCTTCAGACAAAAGGGATCACAAAATATACTAACAAGCACACGAACATAGCAAAAACATAATCAGTTTTCAGACTTAGTGAAAACTGGGACATGCTGAAACATAACTCACGAAGGCATGTTTACGAGCTCGATGCACTCACTACGGTGCAAGTCATGGAAATGCAAGCATACATCCATTAATAAGGCACAAAATACAAGCTAGACATGGCAGGAACAATAGCATAGCATGCACAGATCAACTACAATAGCATCGGCAAAATCGCAAACAAGTTGACAATCTGCCCAGATTCACAAAGTAGCAAAAGTAGAGCTCGATTGACTCAAGCTAGGGTGCTCCATAATTGCAAACAAAGACATGGATGGATAGAGCACTACAAGATTAACAAAACTCCCTTACTGATCATCCTCAAAAGGGGCACGGATCACTAGGAAACAACAAGAACATATGGCATCATGAACTAAACAATCCCAGGACTTAGAAAAATTACTAAGTCCCTGAAAACAGAATTACCGGGTGCCTCACTTTGCAAGCTTGCACAAGTCACCACACATATCCTAAAAATACATGGGTTGCACCTCTGGAAAGATGACAAAACCCTTAACAAAACATATGAAGAACTCACGGGCATAGCATGCACACATTAATCATGGCAAAAATGACAAAAGTGCTAAACGAAGTAACAAATCTGACAATTAACTCAAGTAGCCCTCTTCTAACAGTATTTCGGGCATCAAGATGAGCTCAAATGAAAATGATGCAATGGAATGAAATGATGTACCCTGTGAGATGAACATTCGGATATGCTATATGCATGAATCGGAGCTACGGATGCAAAGTTACGGGTCCCCGAATGGAGCAACTTGGATCAGGAATTTCAGGACTTAGCAAAAAAAAATCAACCTCTCCTAGGGTTTACTGTAGCTGCGAACCGGATCCAGATCGGGCGCGCCTCCCGAGGAACCCGGTGGGGTACTGTAGCTCCGGCGAGGCCGGCTCGTCGCCGGCGAGACGAGGGAGAGGCGAGGCCGGGCGGCGCGGCCGGGCGGCGCGGGCAGCGCGGCGGGGCGACGGCCGGTGACGCGTCGGGCGGCGGGGCGGCGCTGCGGAGCGCCGGGCGGAGAGGCGGCAGCGGGAAGCAGCCGGGCGGCGGGGAGCTCCGGCCGGGCGCGAGGAGGCGGGTGGCGGCGGCTGGGCCCGGGGGTCCGGGGACGGGCCGAGCGGGCCCGCACGGGGTGCGGCGGCGATGTGGGCACGCGGCGCCACGTGGCGGTCCGCGGATGGCTGGCGGCGGAGCGGACAATGTCCGGCCGTCCGGATTTTGTCCGGCGGTCGGAGGAGGAGAGGGGCTAGGGTTTCGTCCGTGATTCGAATGGGGGGAGATATATATAGGCATAGAGGAAGCTAGGAGAGTCCAAATGAGGTGCGGTTTTCGGCCACGCGATCGTGATCGAACACTCTAGGACATGGAGCAGAGTTTGGTGGGTTTTGGGCCAAATTGGAGGGGTGTTGGGCTGCAACACACACGTGGCCTTTTCGGTCCCTCGGTTAACCGTTGGAGTACCAAACGAAGTCCAAATGGCACGAAACTTGACAGGCGGTCTACCGGTAGTAAACCAAGGCCGCTTGGCAAGTCTCGGTCCAATCCGGAAATGTTTAATCCCCACACACGAAATAAAGCTAGAAATGACCACCGGAGGAGAACGAAGCGTCGGAATGCAAAACGGACAACGGGGAAAATGCTCGAATGCATGAGACGAACACGTATGCAAATGCAATGCACATGATGACATGATATGAGATGCATGACAACGATAACAACACACGGAGACAAAAACCCGAACCCGAGGAAATAAATATAACTTAACGCCGGAAACGGCAAGAGTTGGAGTACAAAAAGGGAAAGTTACATCCGGGGTGTTACAACACTCCACCACTACGAAAGGATCTCGTCCTGAGATCTAGGATTGAAAGAACTCCGGGTACTCAGAACGGAGGTGATCCTCGCGTTCCCAGGTAGCTTCACGGTCGGAATGGTGTGACCACTTTACTTTGAGAAATTTGATTGACTTGTTGCAAGTCTTGCGTTCAGTCTCTTCAAGAATAGCAACTGGGTGCTCACGATAAGAGAGATCTTCTTGGAGCTCAATGTCCTCGAAGTTGACGGTGCGGTCAGGAGTCTTGAAGCACTTTCGAAGTTGAGAGACATGGAACATGTCATGAACATTTGCAAAGTTTGAAGGAAGCTCGAGTTGATAGGCGAGGTTGCCTCTCTTGCTGACAATCTTGAAAGGTCCCACGTATCTAGGGGCAAGCTTCCCTTTGATACCAAAGCGACGAGTACCTTTCATAGGAGAGACACGGAGGTAAACATGATCTCCGATCTCGAAAGCCAAATCACGGTGCTTACTATAATAGTAGCTCTTCTGGCGGGATTGGGCTGCTTTGAGGTTATCACGAATGACTTTGCACATTTCTTCTGCTTCTGTGATTAAGTCATTACCCAAAAGCTGATGTTCACCGGTTTCGAACCAGTTGAGAGGGGTACGACACTTCCTGCCATACAGAATTTCAAAAGGGGCCTTGCCCGAACTTGCTTGAAAACTGTTGTTGTAGGAGAATTCAGCATAAGGAAGACAATCCTCCCACTTCATGCCGAAGGAGATCACACAAGCCCTGAGCATATCTTCAAGAATCTGGTTGAGACGCTCGACTTGACCGCTTGTTTGAGGATGGAAAGCTGTGCTGAAGCGGATGTTAGTGCCCATGGCCTTCTGGAAAGAATCCCAAAACTTCGAGGTAAAGATGCTGCCACGGTCTGAAGAGATCACTTGAGGAATACCGTGCAGAGAGACAATACGAGAGGTATAAAGTTCTGCCAATTGAGCTGCAGTGATCGACTCTTTGATAGGCAGAAAGTGAGCCACTTTGGTGAGTTTGTCGATGACAACAAATATCGCATCATTGCCATGCTTGGACTTTGGAAACCCAGTCACGAAGTCCATTTCAATGTGGTCAAACTTCCATTCTGGAATGGCAAGAGGTTGGAGGAGACCTGCTGGCCTTTGGTGTTCTGCCTTCACTCTTCTGCAGACATCACATTCATTCACGAATTGAGCGATCTCGCGCTTCATTCGAGTCCACCAATAAGCTTGCTTAAGGTCCTGATACATCTTCATGCTCCCAGGGTGGATGGAGAGGAGAGAATTGTGAGCCTCGTTCATGATCACTTTACGGAGGTCACCTTTGGGAACAACAATACGATCCTCGAAGAAGAGAGTGTCCTTGTCATCAAGGCGGTAGCACTTGTACTTGGACTGACTCTTGGCAATCCCAATCTTCACCTTTTTCACCATAGCATCAAGAAGCTGCGCTTGGCAAATCTGGTCTTCCAAGGTAGGAGAGACTTGAAGGTTGGCGAGGAAACCTTGAGGAACAACTTGCAGATTAAGTTTGCGGAAAGCTTCACAAAGCTCGGGTTGATAAGGCTTGAGAATCAGACTGTTGCAGTAAGCCTTTCTGCTCAATGCATCAGCAATCACATTAGCCTTGCCTGGAGTGTACTCAATACTTGGATTATACTCTTGAATCATCTCGACCCATCGAGTTTGCCTGAGGTTGAGATTAGGCTGAGTGAAGATGTACTTGAGACTCTTGTGATCAGTGAAAATGTCCACTTTTCTTCCCAATAGAAGATGTCTCCAAGTCAAAAGAGCATGCACAACTGCCGCCAACTCGAGATCATGAGTGGGGTAGTTCTTCTCATTAGGCTTCAACTGGCGAGATGTATAATCAACAACTTTCTTCTCTTGCATCAATACCGCGCCAAGACCTTGGAGAGAGGCATCACAAAAGACCTCATACGGCTTGGATTCATCAGGTGGAGTCAGAACTGGAGCAGTGATCAATTTCTCTTTCAAAGTGTTGAAAGCAATATCACACTCCGGAGACCAAACGTACTTGACGTGCTTCTGGAGAAGATTTGAGAGAGGCTTCGCGATCTTAGAAAAGTTTTCAACGAATCTTCGGCAATAGCTTGCGAGACCGAGAAAACTTTGGAGTTGCTTCACGTTCCGAGGAGGTTCCCAATTCACAATTGCAGACACCTTCTCAGGATTCACAGCAATGCCCTTGGCAGAGATGATATGACCAAGATAAAGAACCTCATCGAGCCAAAATTCACACTTGGAGAACTTGGCATAGAACTGATGTTCTCTGAGCTTATCAAGAACCAAACGCAAGTGCTTGGCATGATCTTCCTTGTTCTTGGAGAAAACCAGAATGTCGTCGAGATAGACCAAAACGAAGTCATTGGTGTAGGCATTGAAGATGAAGTTCATCATGCGAGAGAACGTCGGAGGAACGTTGGCGAGGCCAAAAGACATGACAGTGTATTCATATGAACCAAAGCTTGTTCTGAATGCTGTCTTGGGAATATCTTCTTCACGAATGCGGATCTGGTGATAACCCATACGGAGATCAAGCTTGGAGAATACTTGAGCACCTTTGAGTTGTTCGAACAGCTCATTGATGTTGGGAAGTGGGTATTTGTTCTTGATGGTCTTCTTGTTCACTGGACGGTAATCAACACAAAGTCGGTCCGTTCCATCCTTCTTCTTCACAAAAAGAACACCACAACCCCACGGAGAAGAACTAGGCCGGATGAGACCCATTTTCTCTTGCATATCAAGTTGCTTCTTCAGCTCCTTCAACTCTTCAGGTCCGAGCTTGTAAGGACGTTTGCACATAGGTTCCGTACCAGGCTCAAGTTCAATAACGAATTCAACTGGCCGGTGCGGAGGCATTCCTGGGAGCTCTTCTGGAAAGACGTCTTGATATTCGCAAACGACTGGAATTTGAGAGATGGCATCCAATTCACCCTTCTCATTGAGAGAAAATAGACGGATGGTATTATCCCGAGCGGCAAAGACAATTACATCCTCAGATGAATGAGTCAATTGAATCTGCCTGGCTGCACAATCAAGCTGAGCCTTGTGCTTAGAAAGCCAATCCATCCCGAGAATAAGATCAATATCCGAGTCACCGAGAACCGTTGGAGAAGATAGAAACTTGTAGTCACCCAAAGTGATAGTAACATCCGGAGCAATGGAGTTAGCATGCATGCGCTTACCGGGAGAGACAACTGCTAAAGGACTAGGCAAAATTTGCAAAGGCAAACCATGCTTAGACGAAAACGGTCTCGAGATGAAACAATGCGATGCACCCGTGTCAAAAAGAACTTTTACAGGAATATCATTAACAGGAAGGTTACCCATGATCACATCTGACGAGTCCTCTGCCTGAGCTGCATTCATCAAATTGACCTTGGCATGCTTGGGGTTATGCTTGACCACAGCTGTACTTGCCGATCTGACAGGAGGAGGAGGAGGAAGACGCCTCTGGTTGAGACACTTGTTGGCATAGTGACCCTTCTGTTGGCACTTGTTGCACATGACCTCTGAAAGTGGACGGTGATACGGAGCACTCGATCTTGGAGCTTGAGACGAAGTCTTGTTCTAAAAGCCAGGGTTGGGTGGGTGGGAAGAACCACTGCCACCTTTGCTCTTCTGATACGGCTGACGGAACGGAGGAGGAGGAAGCCAAAACTTCTGCTGCTTGGTCACTTGAGTAGAGGAAGAAGGAGTAACATCTCTGACTCGCTTCTTGGAAGCATCACACCTCAACTGAGCAGCCTCTTGCTTCAGTGCCATGTTGTAGAACTCATCGTACCTCAAAGGCTCAAAGAGGACAAGAGCTAGCTGAATTTCTTCTCTAAGACCACCCCTGAACTGATATATCATGCTCTTCTCATCAGGAACGTCCTGCTTGGCAAAGCGGGCAAGCTTCTGGAACAACTTGTTGTAGTCATAGACAGACAAAGAGCCTTGCTTCAGATTGCGGAATTCCTCACGCTTGCTTTCAACCACGCTCTGTGGAATATGATGAGCTCGGAAATCTCGACGGAAATCATCCCAAGTGATAACACGTCCACCTCTGGAGTCCTTGTACTGCTGGAACCATTCTGCAGCTTGATCTTTGAGTTGGAAGGAAGCGAACTTAACAAAGTCCTCAGGCCTGATGTTACTGCACTCGAAATGCTTACACAGATCCACAAGCCAATCGTCAGCATCGGTTGCCTCAACACAATTGCTGAAAGTCTTTGGCCCGTTAGCAAGGAACTGGTTGAGTGTAGCAAAGTGACTCTGATTGCTGCCTTGATTCCCTTGACTGCCTTGATTGCGCTCTTGAAGAATTTGCATGATCAGCTGTGTGTTTGCATTGGTTGCGGCCATCACAGCTTGCCATGCCTCCGGAGGAGGTGGAGGTGGTGGCGGATCAGGATTCGGAGTCGTGCGCGTTGGAGGAGCCATCCTGAAGAGGTTGACCACCATTAGCACATTGACAGACAAATATTGAAGCTGAATCCAACGGAATGAAAATTGCAACATATTGTCTTCACATCCGAACAAAATGAACGAATGCATTCCTCTTGAAATGGTCACATATCCATAAATTGAGAAGCCACGTAGAATTAAGGTAGAGAAATAAATCAACAAGGTACGGATCAAGAACGAATAACCGGTAAGAAATCCCAATCTCAAACCAATATCCGTAGAAGAAGAACTAGAGCTACTAGAATTCCCACCTATGAAACTTCCAAACCTTTCCGGTTATGCAATCAGGTGTTGGGGATACAGGGGAAGCATAATATCTCACCCAAACTAGCAAATCCTACATCCAGCTGTATCCATCCTTCAACACATAACCAAGAAACCTTCGGAAACCATCTACCTCAACCTTCGAAAAACATCCGTTATACAAGTTATGGCGATACTCCCGAACTCACGCCCCAGTACTGGGTGGCGTCGAGGTTATCTCACCAACGAACTGCATAAAAGAGATTTTCGATGTCGGCGTACTAGACTCAGGTATTCCAGAACTGCAACGATAAAATTATGATGACAACACCTCAGAGCTCAACTCCCCGGGACACTTCCACTAAACCCCTGACAGGAGGCACCAAGACAATGTTCTCATCATAAAACCATCGGAACGATTCCAAGATACCCGCGTGATCCTAAATTTTTTTTAGTGAAATTTGAGAAGAGAAGAGTCAAAACTCTACGTCAGGATGCCTTACCAGAGCGATGAGGAGACTGGGAAGTAAAAGAATTCCTAATCTCTCCGATATATAATTCCTAAAGACTCAAAACATTTTTCTAGACACAACTCGTCCGCTAAGAACGATCAAGCAATGGGGCTCCTAAGGTCGGGGAAGGCTATGATTACCAACTTGTAACACCCTCGATGCGACTATAGCTCCCACGTGTCGAGGCACGACTTAGAGACATAATCGCATTGAAGGCATATGTCGCAAGTTAGGCAATCTTCACAACATCCCATGTAATATGAACAATAAAGGGGAGATAACATAGTTGGCTTACACTCGCCACATCAACCAAGTGCATAAATAACATTACATCATCCAAACACTCATGGCCCGACTATGGTGCCAAAATAAAAGAGAACCCAACATGCAACACGGTCCCAATCACCCCCAACTGGGCACCACTACAGATCATCGGGAAAGGAAACATAGTATCGTTGAGAGTCTTCGTTGAACTCCCACTTGAGCTCATACGCGTCTCCTGGAGCGGAATCATCAGGCCCTGCATCTGGTGTAATAGTAATCTGTGAGCCACGGGGACTCAGCAATCTCGCACCCTCGCGATCAAGACTATTTAAGCTTATAGGCATGGCAAGGTAAAATATGAGAGGAGCTGCAGCAAGCGACTAGCAAGTCTGGTGGCTAACTTATTCGCAAAAGAGAGCGAGAAGAGGAGGCAAAGCATGAGCGAGAAACTAGAGAACAACCTGCGCAAACATTACTCCAACACCGTGTCCACTTCCCGGACTCCGCCGAGAAGAGGCCATCATGGTAACACACTCAGTTGATTCATTTTAATTAATTAAGGTTCATGTTATCTACAACCGGACATTAACAAATTCCCATCTGCCCATAACCGCGGGCACGACTTTCAAAAGTTCAATCCCTGCAGGGGAGTCCCAACTTAGCCCATGACAAGCTCTCACGGTCAACGAAGGAATAGACCTCCTCCCAAGACGTTCCGATCAGACTCGGTATCTCGGTAACTCAAGACACTTCGACATGTTAAAACAAGACCAGCAGCACCGCCCGAATGTGCCGACAAATCCCGATAGGAGCTGCACATATCTCTTTCTCAGGGCACACTCAGATTGTCTTAGGTACGGGTAGGCCAGCCCAGAGTAGCCCCTGGTGGCCACCGGCAGCTGACAGGTGGACCAACACTCAGAGGAGCACTGGCCCGGGGGGGTTAAAATAAGATGACCCTTGAGTCTGCAGAACCCAAGGGAAAGAAAAGGCTAGGTGGCGAATGGTAAAACCAAGGTTGGGCATTGCTGGAAAAGCTTTAATCAAGGAGAAATATCAAGGGGTTCCCATTATAACCCAACCGCGTAAGGAACGCAAAATCCGGGAACATAACACCGATATGACGGAAACTAGGGCGGCAAGAGTGGAACAAAACACTAGGCGAGAGGCCGAGCCTTCCACTCTTTACCAAGTATATAGATGCATTAAGATAACATAGCAATATAATGATATCCCAACAAGTAAATAAATGTTCCAACAAGGAACGGCCTCCAATCTTCACCTGCAACTAGCAACGCTATAAGAGGGGCTGAGCAAAGCGGTAACATAGCCAATCAACGGTTTGCTAGGACAATGGTGGGTTAGAGGTTTGACATGGCAATTTGGGAGGCTGGCAAGCAAGTGGTAGGCATCGTAGCAATGGCATAGCAAAAGAGCGAGCAAACTAGCATAGCAAAGATAGTAGTGATTTCGAGGGTGTGATCATCTTGCCTGCACAGTTGTCAGAGTTGACTGGATCCTCAAACGCAAACTCAACGGGCTCCTCGGTAGCGAACTCGTCTCCCGGCTCTACCCAAAAAAGACAAACAAGCAACAAGGATACAATCAACCACGTGCAAGACCAAGCAATATGATGAAATGATGATATGCTATGCGGGATGCGATGCGGGATGCAAAATGCAAGATATGACAGGAAATGCATGAACCTGGCCTCAACTTGGAAATCCAAGTGTGCCACTGGAAAGATGAGATGAAATCGCTTGAAAACGATATAAAGAACGCCGGAATCGGAGTTACGGTTTGGAAATGGCAAGCGTTTCAAAAATGACACCGGTCTGCGATTTACAGCAAGTAGGCATCTAAATGCAATGAGATGAACATGCTACAGCCACCAAACATGACAAAGAAAGACATGGCAGGGATGAACACAAGATGATTAACAAAAGTCTAGCACTGAGCTACGGCCAATTCATCCATTAACAGGTTCAAACAAGCATGGAAAAAACGCAAATGACAAACAGATCTCAGACTTTGTGAAATTAACACTTGTCTGGAATTTCAGATCATATAGCCCTCTTCGGAGCAACAAAACAACATGCTACAGGACCTTAAAATGACAAAGAAAGACATGGAATGGAGCTACTCAACAAGCTTAAAAAAAGTCCCTTAGTGACCTTGAGCCAAAAGGGATCACAAAATATACTAACAAGCACACGAACATAGCAAAAACATAATCAGTTTTCAGACTTAGTGAAAACTGGGACATGCTGAAACATAACTCACGAAGGCATGTTTACGAGCTCGATGCACTCACTATGGTGCAAGTCATGGCAAGGCAAGCATACATCCATTAAGAAGGCACAAAAACAAGCTAGACATGGCAGGAACACTAGCATAGCATGCACGGATCAACTACAATAGCATCGACAAAATCGCAAATAAGTTGACGATCTGCCCAGATTCACAAAGTAGCAAAAGTAGAGCTCGATTGACTCAAGCTAGGGTGCTCCATAATTGCAAACAAAGACATGGATGGATAGAGCACTACAAGATTAACAAAACTCCCTTACTGATCATCCTCAAAAGGGGCACGGATCACTAGGAAACAACAAGAATATATGGCATCATGAACTAAACAATCCCAGGACTTAGAAAAATTACTAAGTCCCTGAAAACAGAATTACCGGGTGCCTCACTTTGCAAGCTTGCACAAGTCACCACACACATCCTAAAAATACATGGGTTGCACCTCTCGAAAGATTACAAAACCCTTAACAAAACATATGAAGAACTCACGGGCATAGCATGCACACATTAATCATGGAAAAAATGACTAAAGTGCTAAACGGAGTAACAGATCTGAAAATTAACTCAAGTAGCCCTCTTCTAACAGTATTTCGGGCATCAAGATGAGCTCAAATGAAAATGATGCAATGGAATGAAATGATGTACTCTCTGAGATGAACATTTTTATATGCTATATGCATGAATCGGAGCTACGGATGCAAAGTTACGGGGCCCCGAACAGAGCAACATGGATCAGGAATTTCAGGACTTAGCAAAAAAAAATCAACCTCTCCTAGGGTTTACTGTAGCTGTTAACCGGATCCAGATCGGGCGCGCCTCCCGAGGAACCCGGCGGGGTACTGTAGCTCCGGCGAGGACGGCTCGTCGCCGGCGAGACGAGGGAGAGGCGAGGCCGGGCGGCGCTGGCAGCGCGACGGGGCGGCGGCCGGCGACGCGTCGGGCGTCGGGGCGGCGCTGCGGAGCGCCGGGCGGAGAGGCGGCGGCGGCCGGGCGGCGAGCGGCGGCGGGGAGCTCCGGCCGGGCGCGAGGAGGCGGGTGGCGGCGGCTGGGCCCGGGGGGCCGGGGACGGGCCGAGCGGGCCCGCGCGGGGTGCGCCTGCGATGTGGGCACGCGGCGCCACGTGGCGGTCCGCGGATGGCTGGCGGCGGAGCGGACAATGTCCGGCCATCCGGATTTTGTCCGGCGGTCGGAGGAGGAGAGGGGCTAGGGTTTCGTCCGTGATTCGAATGGGGGGAGATATATATAGGCATAGAGGGAGCTAGGAGAGTCCAAATGAGGTGCGGTTTTCGGCCACGCGATCGTGATCGAACGCTCTAGGACATGGAGCAGAGTTTGGTGGGTTTTGGGCCAAATTGGAGGGGTGTTGGGCTGCAACACACACGAGGCCTTTTCGGTCCCTCGGTTAACCGTTGGAGTACCAAACGAAGTCCAAATGATACGAAACTTGACAGGCGGTCTACCGGTAGTAAACCAAGGCCGCTTGGCAAGTCTCGGTCCAATCCGGAAATGTTTAATCCCCACACACGAAAGAAAGCTAGAAATAACCACCGGAGGAGAACGAAGCACCGGAATGCAAAACGGACAATCGGGAAAGTGCTCGAATGCATGAGACGAACACGTAAGCAAATGCAATGCACATGATGACATGATATTAGATGCATGACAACGATAACAACACACGGAGACAAAAACCCGAACCCGAGGAAATAAATATAACTTAACGCCGGAAACGGCAAGAGTTGGAGTACAAAAAGGGAAAGTTACATCCGGGGTGTTACATTGGGCCTCCAAGTGCAGAGGTTTGTAGGACAGTAGCAAATTTCCCTCAAGTGGATGACCTAAGGTTTATCAATCCGTGGGAGGCATAGGATGACGATGGTCTCTCTCAAACAACCCTGCAACTAAATAACAAAGAGTCTCTTGTGTCCCCAACACACCCAATACAATGGTAAATTGTATAGGTGCACTAGTTCGGCGAAGAGATGGTGATATAAGTGCAATATGGATAGTAGATAATGGTTTTTGTAATCTGAAAATATAAAAAAAGCATGGTAACTAATGATAAAAGTGAGCACAAATGGTATTGCAATGCGTTGAAACAAGGCCTAGGGTTCATACTTTCACTAGTGCAAGTTATCTCAACAATAATAGCATAATTGGATCATATAACTAATCCCTCAACATGCAACAAAGAGTCACTCCAAAGTCACTAATAGCGGAGAACAAACGAAGAGATTATGGTAGGGTACGAAACCACCTCAAAGTTATCCTTTCTGATCGATCTATACAAGAGTCCGTAGTAAAATAAAATGAAGCTATTCTTTCTGTTCAATCTATCATAGAGTTCGTACTAGAATAACACCTTAAGCACAAATCAACCAAAACCCTAATGTCACCTAGATACTCCAATGTCACCTCAAGTATCCATGGGTATGATTATACGATGTGCATCGTACAATCTCAGATTCATCTATTCAACCAACACAAAGAACTTCAAAGAGTGCCCCAAAGTTTCTACCGGAGAGTCAAGACGAAAATGTGTGCCAACCCCTATGCATAAGTTCACAAGGTCACGGAACTCGCAAGTTGATCACCAAAACATACATCAAGTGGATCACGTGATATCCCATTGTCACCACAGATAAGCACATGCAAGACATACATCAAGTGTTCTCAAATCCTTAAAGACTCAATCCGATAAGATAACTTCAAAGGGAAAACTCAATTCATCACAAGAGAGTAGAGGGGGAGAAACATCATAAGATCCAACTATAATAGCAAAGCTCGCGATACATCAAGATCGAATCACCTCAAGAACATGAGAGAGAGAGATCAAACACATATCTACTGGTACATACCCTCAACTCCGAGGGTGAACTACTCCCTCCTCGTCATGGAGAGCGGCGGGATGATGAAGATGGCCGCCGGAGAGGGATTCCCCCTCCGGCAGGGTGCCAGAACGGGTCTAGATTGGTTTTCGGTGGCTACGGAGGCTTCTGGCGGCGGAACTCCCGATCTATTCTGTTCCCCGATGTTTTTAGGGTATATTGATATATATATATGTGTGTGTGTGAAAGAAGTCGGTCAGGGGAGCCATGAGGGGCCCACGAGGGTGGGGGCGCACCCATGGGGGCAGGCGTGCCTCCCTGCCTCGTGGCCACCTCGAAGTTTCCCTGACGCATACTCCAAGTCTCCTGGATTGCTTCCGTTCCAAAAATAACTCTCCCTAAGGTTTCATTCCGTTTGGACTTTGTTTGATATTCATTTTCTTCGAAACACTGAAATAGGCAAGAAAACAACAATTTGGGCTGGGCCTCCGGTTAATAGGTTAGTCCCAAAAATAATATAAAAGTGTATAATAAAGCCCATAAACATCCAAAACAGATAATATAATAGCATGGAGCAATAAAAAATTATAGATACATTGGAGATGTATCACCGAGCTTCCCTCGATGGTTCATCATTGGCATCGCGTATTGCGAGCCTGAGTCCTTGCTTCCTTGAAGGACCACCTTGGTACATTTTCCTAAACATATTTCTTCCTCTGAAAAATTTCCGAAATTTTTAGTAACTTCAAAATAAAAGTGAACCAAACTCAATAAAATTGATAGCAACTACCCCCACAAGCGCCTAGAGGATATATCATGCATTAAAACTACTTTTGACCATATAAATTTGACATGCAAGCTCAAGAACAGGGTCACCTAAGCAGCAATATTTTTGCAATGAATAAAGCACTAGAACAAAAACTAATTGGACCATTGGAGGAGTCACATACCAAAAAAACAATCCCCCAAAGCAATTTTGTGAATGGAGCTTCGAGCAAGGAGATCGAAAATGGCAGCAAGATGAGCTTGGACTCGGGTTTGAGCTGGCTAGTGATGTTTTTGGGAGGAAGGAGTGTGTGGTAGCTGGAATAAGTGGAGGGGAGCCACCGTGGGCCCACAAGGCAGGGGGCGCGCCCAGGGGGGTGGGCGCGCCCTGGACCCTCGTGGCCAAGTGCTTGCTCCCCTGCTGTGTTCTCAGTGCTAGATATTCTCAAATATTCCAGAAAAAATCATATTTAAATTTCAGGGCATTTGGAGAACTTTTATTTTCGGGGTATTTTTTATTGCATGGATAAATTAGAAAATAGACAGAAAAATACTATTTTTTGCTTTGTTTAGTATAAATAACAGAAAGTAAAAGAGGGTATAGAGAGTTGTGTTTTCTAAATTAATCCATCTCATGCTCATCAAAAGGAATCCACTAACAAGGTTGATCAGGTCTTGTTAACAAACTCATTCCGAATAACATGGAACCGGAGAATTTTCGAATGACACTAGGTTACCTCAACGGGGATATGCATGCCCCAACAATAAGAATATCATATTTCTTCTTCGTAGTAGGAAGAGGAAATTCAAAACCTCCAATAGTAATAGTTGAAAATTTTCCAATAGAATTGATACTGTGGACTGGAGGTGTTTCCTCGAAAAGTGTACTGTATGCTCATTACCATTAACATGAAAAGTGACATTGCCTTTGGTGCAATCAATAACAGAGCCTGTAACATTCAAAAAGGGTCTTCCAAGAATAATATACATACTATTGTCCTCGGGAATATCAAGAATAACAAAGTCTGTTAAAATAGTAACGTTTGCAACCACAACAGGCACATCCTCACAAATACCGACAGGTATAACAGTTGATTTATCAGCCATTTGCAAAGATATTTCAATAGGTGTCAACTTATTCAAATCAAGTCTACGATATAAAGAGAGAGGCATAACACTAACACCAGCTCCAAGATCACATAAAGCAGTTTTAACATAGTTTCTTTTAATGGAGCATGGTATAGTTGGTACTCCTGGATCTCCAAGTTTCTTTGGAATTCCACCCTTAAAAGTATAATTAGCAAGCATGGTGGAAATTTCAGCTTCCGGTATCTTTCTTTTATTAGTAACAATATCTTTCATGTACTTAGCAGAAGGATTCATTTTAAGCATATCAGTCAAACGCATACGCAAGAAGATAGGTCTAATCATTTCAGCAAAGCGCTCAAAATCCTCATCATCCTTTTTCTTGGATGGTTTAGGAGGAAAAGGCATGGGTTTCTGAACCCATGGTTCTCTTTCTTTACCGTGCTTCCTAGCAACAAAGTCTCTCTTATCATAATGTTGATTCTTTGATTGTGGGTTATCAAGATCAACAACAGGTTCAATCTCTACACCATTGTCATTGCTAGGTTGAGCATCAGCATGAACATCATTATTAACATTATCACTAGGTTCATGCTCATTACCAGATTGTGTTTCAGCATCAGAAATAGAAATATCATTGGGATTCTCAGGTGTGTCTACAACAGGTTCACTAGAAGCATGCAAAGTCCTATCATTTTTCTTTTTCTTCCTCTTAGAAGGACTAGGTGCATCAATATTATTTCTCTGAGAATCTTGCTCAATTCTCTTAGGAGGGCCCTCAGGATACAAAGGTTCCCGAGTTATTTTGCCACCTCTAGTCATAACTCTAACAACATTTTCGTTTTTCTTACTATTTAATTCATTAGCAAATCATTCCGAGCTTTAAGTACTTGTTCTACTTGAGTGGAAACCATAGAAGCATGTTTACTAATAAGTTTTAGTTCACCTTTAACATTAGCCATATAATCACTCAAGTGTCCAATCATATAAGCATTATGTTTCAATTGTCTACGAACATAAGCATTCAAATCTTCTTGCTTAACCATAAAGTTATCAAACTCATCTAAGCATTGGCTAGCAAACTTAGTAGGAGGGATTTCGGCTTTATCATATCTATAGAGAGAATTTACCTTTACTACCTGTGTCGGGTTATCAAGACCATGTATTTCTTCAACAGGCGGTAGATTAAGACCATGTATTTCTTCAATAGGAGGTAAATTCTTAACATCTTCAACTTTAATACCTTTTTCTTTCATAGATTTCTTTGCCTCTTGCATATCTTTAGGACTGAGAAATAGAATACCCCTTTTCTTCAGAGTTGGCTCAGGAGTTGGTTCAGGAATTGGATTAGGGATTGGATCAGGAAGTGTCCAATTATTTTCATTAGTCAACATATTATTCAATAGAATTTCAGCTTCATCAACAGTTCTTTCCCTGAAAACACAACCAGGACAACTATCTAGGTGGTCTCTGGAAGCATCGGTTAGTCCATTATGAAAGATATCAAGTATCTCATTTTTCTTGATAGGATGATCAGGCAAAGCATTAAGTAATTGGAGAAGCCTCCCCCAAGCTTGTGGGAGACTCTCTTCTTCAATTTGCACAAAATTATATATTTCCCTTAAAGCATCTTGTTTCTTATGAGGGGGGAAATATTTAGCAGAGAAGTAATAAATCATATCCTGGGGACTAAGCACACAACCACGATCAAGAGAATTAAGCCATATCTTAGCATCACCCTTTAATGAGAATGGAAATAATTTAAGGGTATAATAGTAGCGAGTTTTCTCATCATTAGTGAACAGGGTAGCTATATCATTTAATTTAGTAAGATGTGCCATAACAGTTTCAGATTCATAGCCATAGAAAGGGTCAGATTCAACTAAAGTAATTATCTCAGGGTCGACAGAGAATTCATAATCCTTATCAGTAATAAAGATAGGTGAAGTAGCATAAGCAGGATCATATTTCATTCTAGCATTCAAAGTTTTTTGTTTAAGCTTAGCTAATAGTTTCTTAAGATCACTTATATCATTGCAGGCAAGAAAGTCTCTAGCAGTTTCTTCATCCATAACATAACCTCCAGGAACAACAGGTAATTCATATCCAGTAGTATCAAGCATAGAAGTAGTTTCATCATAAGTATCATGCATAACAGAAGTGGCATCATCAATAACATGCGACATATCAGAATTAATAGCAGAAGCAGGTTTAGGTGTCACAAGCTTACTCAAAACAGAAGGTGAATCAAGTGTAGAGCTAGATGGCAGTTCCTTACCTCCCCTCGTAGTTGAGGGATAAATCTTGGTTCTTGGATCTTTCAAGTTCTTCATAATGATAAGAAGATATAAATCCCAAGTGACTCAAATAATAGAGCTATGCTCCCCGGCAACGGCAATAAAAAATAGTCTTGATAACCCACAAGTATAGGGGATCGCAACAGTTTTCGAGGGTAGATTATTCAACCCAAACTTATTGATTCGACACAAGGGGAGCCAAAGAATATTCTCAAGTATTAGCAGTTGAGTTGTCAATTCAACCACACCTGGATAACTTAATATCTGCAACAAAGTATTTAGTAGCAAAATAATATGATACTAGTGGTAATGGTGGTAAAAGGTAACGGTAGCAAAAGTAATATTTTTGTGTTTTATAGTGATGATAACAATAGCAACGAAAAAGTAAATAAGCGAAGAACAATATATGAAAATCTCGTAGGTAATGGATCGGTGATATAGAATTATGCCAGATGCGATCGATCATGTAAGATTCATAGCCTAGGGTGACACTGAACTAGCTCTAGTTCATCAATGTAATGTAGGCATGGATTCTGAATATAGTCATACGTGCTTATGAAAAAGAACTTGCATGACATCTTTTGTCCTACCCTCCCGTGTCAGCGGGGTCCTATTGGAAACTAAGGGATATTAAGGCCTCCTTTTAGTAGAGTACCGGACCAAAACATTAACACATAGTGAATACATGAACTCCTCAAACTACGGTCATCACCGGGAGTGGTCCCGACTATTGTCACTTCGGGGTTGCCGGATCGTAACACATAGTAGGTGACTATAGACTTGCAAGATAGGATCAAGAACTCTCATATATTGATGAAAACATAATAGGTTCAGATATGAAATCATGGCACTCAGGCCCTAGTGACAAGCATTAGGCATAGCAAAGTCATAGCAACATCAATCTCAGAACATAGTGGACACTAGGGATCAAACCCTAACAAAACTAACTCGGTTACATGATAAATCTCATCCAACCCATCACCGTCCAGCAAGCCTACGATGGAATTACTCACGCACGGTGGTGAGCATCATGAAATTGGTGATGGAGGAAGGTTGATGATGACGATGGCGACGGATTCCCCTCTCCGGAGCCCCGAACGGACTCCAGATCAGCCCTCCCGAGAGAGTTTAGGGCTTGGCGGCGGCTCCGTATCGTAAAACGCGATGAATCCTTCTCTTTGGTTTTTTTCTCCCCGAAAGTGAATATATGGAGTCAAGGTTGAGGTCGGTGGAGCGTCTGGGGGCCCACGAGGCAGGGGGGTGCACCCAGGGGGCGGGGGCGCCCCCACCGTCGTGGATAGGTGGAGGCTCGCCTGACGTGGATTCTTCTTCCAGTATTTTTTATATATTCCAAAATAATTCTCCGTTGATTTTCAGGTCATTCTGAGAACTTTTATTTCTGAAATAACACCATGGCAATTCTGCTGAAAACAGCGTCAGTCCGGGTTAGTTCCATTCAAATCATGCAAGTTAGAGTCCAAAACAAGGGCAAAAGTGTTTGGAAAAGTAGATACGACGGAGACGTATCAGCCGACGCTCGCGGCAAAGAAGAGAAGGGAGGACGAGGTGGTACTGCTCGAGCCTAGATAGCCTCCTATGGCCGCACCTCTCTCCATGGATAAGGGCAGCGACGGCGCTCGTGCTTCTCCAGGCCGATCATCCTCGCGAGTCTTGGTGGAGCATCCTCGGTAGGAGTCAGCCCCCGTGGCCCCGGTGGCTCCGGAGGTGCCAACGTCCGGTCGGGCGCTGCGGTCCCTGAAGCTCAGGAGCTTCTGGCCTCCCAGGCCATGGTGACGACGTCGCCTCCTCCTCCTTCTACCGCATTGCTGTCTCCGGGTTCTTTCGCCTCTCCTGACGTCCTGGAGCGCGCTCTTTCTGCGACGGCCCTGCTATGAGAAGATCTTCAAGGCACCGCCCGTTGCCTGGTGGCCGGGTGCCTGAAGCTGCTCTGGCTGGCTTTACTCCGATGTGTCCGTCCAGGCGATGCTGAGCCAGGCTGCTGTGGACTCTGAGAAGGACAGGGAGGCCGTCGCCCAAGTTGTGGCCGCCCGCGAGGTGGCGCTGAAGGATGCTGGGGCCGCCCAGGACCGCTGCCAGTCGAGCTGGAGACCGTGCGGAGGGAGCGCGTGAAAGAAGCCCGAGGCCGCAAGACGGAGGAGGAGAAGATGAAGGCCTGAGAGGACGCCGTCAAGGATCGCGACGCCGAACTGGAGCAGTTGGAGAAGGCGCATGCCGCGAAGCGCAGCCGGCTGGAGGAGCTGGAGTAGAAGCTGAAGGCGGAGAAGGCCGAGCTTGACACCAAGGCGATGGTCCTGGTTGAGGACCGCGCGGCCTTCAAGCTCCTCGAGGAGAGGTCTCGGACGGTGCTGCGGTCACTCTACGAGAAGGGCTTGGAGGAGCCGCTGGCCGCCAGCGATGAGGGCCCCACCCAGCTGCTTCCTTATCTGGCCGGTGCGCTTGAGGATGTCGTGAGCGGTATCGGCCCCATGGCAGAGGAAGAAGCCCGCGTTCTTTCCTCAGTCGTGCTAACGCACGTCTTCAGCCACCTCCATCTCCGTGATCCTGAAACCCGCCTTGACGAGGTGCTAGAGCCTGTGGACGACGAGCATTTCGCGGCCGCTCCCGCAACCGTGAAGGGTCAGGTGGAGGCCCTGCTGAAGAAGTTCCGCGCCTTCGCTCCCGCGCCCCCGACCGGCGGTGCTACCGATCCTGCAACTCCGGCTGGTGGTACAGGTGAAGGCGACACCATTGAAGAAGAAGCATCCCTTGCAGGCGACGGCGGTGTCCAGGGGTGACGGGATGACTTGCTGGCGGCTCCTTTCCTGTTTAGTTTCTGCAATATGCACCATGCCTTGTGGAGGCATTAAACTCGTTTTTGGTTTCATGAGAACAATATGTCTTGAAATATTTGCTTTGAAATTCTGTGATTTCCTTTCCATTTGCTTTACGTTCTACGTCGGCAGGGCCCGACCCCGCGCATACCTCAGCTGCCATTGGGCTGTCCGGATCACTAGGACGGACCAAGGAGTGAGGGGCTACGTGGTCAGTTAGGCTCCTGAGTCGCGATGCTCAGGAGTCCCCCTTGACGCGCAAACAGCCTATAGAAAGGAGATCTGGGAGTAGTCCTAGTGTTCTACGTCGGTAGAGCCCGACCCCGCGCATACCTCAGCCGCCATTGGGCCGTCTGGATCACCAGGACGGACCAAGGAGTGAGGGGCTACGTGATCAGTTAGGCTCCTGAGTCGTGATGCTCAGTAGTCCCCCTTGACGTGCAAACGACCTTCGTACCTTGGCTCTGCTTGGGAGGGCGCGTGACCCGAGCGCAACCCCCATGCCCAGCCCCCTCGCGCGACTCTCCCGAGGGGAGGTGTTGCGATGAGGTCAGACACTAAGCTCAAAGGCTCCCTGAGGTTGATACGGCCATGAGGCCGCCCTCAGTTGTTTATCACCAGCGCGGAGCATAGTGCTTCCGCACTTGCACGGGCATAGCCGCTCCTCGGCAGTGTCGACTGCCAGCGCGGAGCATGCTGCTTCCACTGGCACGTGGGAGGGGACTCCCTACTGAGGAGAGCCCCCGGGGCGTGTACAACCCCGCCCTGACACGTGGCTTGCACGGTAGGGCTAGACGAGGTGTGTCTGGGCACTCGTGAGCCAGCGTGGGACTCACGAGGCCCTACCTCAAGGCGGGTTGCACCTAGTCTTGGTTCTTGATGGTTCTGGCGTTCCTACGAGATGGTTAGACAACATGTGCCGAATGAATTTCCTGAGGCTGTCGCACGAGAAGGCCAAGCACCAACGACCCCAGGAGGTGGCGTGAATGGGGCTGGACCGCCAGACAGAGCTCAGCCGTTGGATTTATCGATGTTGTAGGGACGGGCCCGAGCACAGACGCCGTGCCTAGCCTTCTTATGCGAAGGATCCTGAAGAAAGACGATCGGCGCACGGCTCCCATGGTGGGTGACAATCAAGCAGGTGATAACCATAGATAGATTATGCATGGCAAGCAAACTAGCTTAGGTAAATTCAAGAACGACAGATGCTGCTGGGTCGGACCCAAGCGGCCTGGGGATGATGCAGCCCGAGGGGCGCCCCCAGCAGGGTGAACTAAAGATGCAAGTGGATACATGCCGCAGGGACAGACCCACGCGGCCTAGGAATGATGGAGCCCAGGGGGCGCTCCCAGCTAAATAAACTTGGAAAATGTCACCTGGTTTGGTTGTCGAAGGAGTGTTGGGGTAGCTGAAGATGCATGGCGAAGAAGTTGCTCCTCACGAGCCGTCGAGACCCAGAGCCTCGGGAGGCTCTGGAGGCTCAGGTGGCCTCCTGAGGACCGTCTCCATCTCCGCCAGGACTGCGTGATGCCTGGCCTCCCGACCTTCCAGGATGCTCCGCAGGTTGTGCTGGAAGGCGGCTGCCACGCTCGTCAGGCCGAATGGCATGCAAACGTAGTTGTGAGGTGGACGCTCACACCGTCCAGCATGCGAAGGCCAGAACCTCTCCTGAGATGCGGCCCTGTTGAGCCCTGGGATGTCGATGCAGACGCGTAGCTCACCACCCTCACCTGGATGGGGAGCAGCGCCAGGTGGGCAGCGGTCGCCACATATTGCCCTTGATTCCTGAAGCTCCTGAGTGGCCTTGGTGATGAACTCCTGAGTGCCGGGCGCTCCTCGCCCGATGCCCTCCTGAGGGAAACGTGCCGCGAAGCACGCCTCCACGTGGTGCCCGAGCGCCTCCCTCGTGATGTTGGCCAGGTCTGAGGCCCTCCAGAAGAGAGATCCCGAGCCCTACCCGAGGAGGACGTGGTGCAAGGGAGGGAGGCGCGCCAGGCCCGGGCACCAATCCTGAGGTGGCGCCGCTGGAGGCGCCGCTCCCCTAAGTCCTAGTGCAGAGTAGCTGCTTCTTCTTCTTGGGGTTGGCCTCAGGAGGGTACTGCACACCTGCGCTGTCAGGGTCTTCGATTGCTGCAGCTTGGAAGGCGCGCTCGAGGGAGCACACCGCGTCTCTTTCTTTGTAGGGGACTGTGATGATTCCGCCGCTTCCCGGCATCTTGAGGACGTTGTAGCCATGGTGGGTGACTGCCATGAATTTGGCTAGTGCTAGGTACCTGAGGATGGCATTGTACGACAGGCGGATGTGGGCGATGTCGAAGTCGACGGGCTCCGTGTGGTAGTTGTCGCGCTGACCGAAGGTGACAGGGAGACGAACTTGCCCTATCGGGGTGGTGGAGCCGTCAGTCACTCTTGAGAAAGGCTTCATGGGCTGGAGCTGATCATATGGCACTTGAAGGCCATAGAGTGTCTCGACGAATAGGATATTGAGCCCTGCACCGCCGTCGATGAAGGTCTTGGTGACTTGGACATTGCTGATGACGGGTGAACAGAGCATCGGGAGGACGCCGGCGGTTCCCACACATTTGAGCTGGTCCACTGAGCTAAAGGTGATGGCGTACTTGGACCATCTGAGCGGGCGCATGGCCTCGAGCTTGGGGAGGGCTGCATTCACCTCACGATAGAACTGCTTGAAGATGCGCTGGGAAGCTGGGGCCTGAGCGCCACCCAAGATGCAGGCGATGGCGCGCTGCTCCTGGAAGCCCCCAGCCCCTTCGTCCTGTTGGTGGTCGTCGTTTCTCCTTGGTGGCGGTGGCAGCGAAGGGAGACCAGGGTTGCCCTAAGGACGGTCCTTGCGAGGCTGGTCGCGCCACTCCTGGCGGGCCCTGCGGTCGTCCCAACGTCCGCCGCCTCGTCCACCTCCTCGATCGTAGCCCCGGTCGTTGCGCTCGGGGCGTCGACCGAAGCGTCCATCTTGAATGGCCCTGAGCTCTTGACAGTCGTTGGTGTTGTGGCTTTGTGGAAGGCGCAGAACGTACGGCTGCCCTTGGACGACTCGGGAAGGTCTCTACCACGCTTTGTGTCTGGCTCTGCCGCGAGTACAGCCACCCCTTTGTGCTTCACGTCCTTGACCTTGGCCTTCTTTTCCTCTGGATCCGCAGCGGGGAGCTCGAGGAGGGAGAGGCGCCCCTCCTCAGCTCTTGCACACTTGGTTGCTATGTTGAATAGCTCCAAAGTCGTGCACAGCTCCTCATGGATGGCGAGCTCCTCCTTTATCTTGATGTCGTGGACGCCATCGGAAAACGCTGAGATGATGGCCTTGTCTGTCACCTTGGGGATCTTGAGGCGCATGCTGTTGAAGCGCTGGATGTACTTTTGCAGGGTCTCTCCCGACTGTTGCTTGATGCGGCGCAGGTCACCCGCGGCTGGGGGGCGGTCGCGAGTACCCTGGAAGTTGGCGATGAAGCTGTCGCGCATCTGGTCCGAGGAGGAGATCGAGCCCGGGAGCAGATTCAGGAGCCATGAGCGGGCGCCGTCCTTGAGAGCCATGGGGAACCAGTTCGCCATGACCTTTTCGTCGCCATTGGCCGCCTCGATGCTCAGCTCGTACAGCTACAAGAACTCCGCAGGGTCGGGGGTGTCGTCGTAGCGAGGAGGCAGATCTGGCTTGAACTTGCCTGGCCAAACGCCGCTACGTAGCTCAGGAGTGAAGGCGCGACAGCCTGCCGTGGCCACCGGGGCCCATCGTGGAGGCGGAGCTTGATCTTGGTGTCCCTACGCTGCCACGACAAGTTGCGCATGGCCCTGCCACGACAAGCGATCCTGACGTGGTGGTGCTGGGAGCGGTGGAGCGTTTTCTTGCGGACGGGGGACCTCTTGGTAGCTTCTTTCTTCATGCACAGGCACACAACGTGGTGGATCAAGCCGCGGGACCACACATCTTGGAGCGAGGACGCCATCCTGACGTGGAGGGGGCGGAGGCGCTCTATGAGCCACGTCGCCCGCAACCGGAGGTGGGCGAGGCAGTGAGAGGGATGGTGCAGGAGAGCCCCCCGCTGCGCTGACGAGCTCAGCGATGCGGTCCAACTAGTCCTCGTAGAGGTCGTCGACCGGGCAGTAATGCAGGAGCTCGCGTCCCATGAGCAGCGTGGCCTCCGCGTCCATGGGTGCGTGACAGCGTGAGACGATGAGCCGGCCGGAGTCAGCGACGGGGTGGCGGTGCGGCCGTCTCGCCGCATGGAGGGGTGCAGTGAGGAGGCTTGCTACTCGTTTACCGCTGGGCCGGTAGCGGCGTTGGCGGCGGGTGACGGAGAACGACGGGGAGGCCCGCCGATAGGGGCTGTCTGAGCGACATGGGTGGCGAGAGCGGCCCGACGCTTAGCGCGGGCCTGGCGAGCGTCGGACATGAACTTGGTGGAGTGGCGAAGCACGGATTGATGAAGGGGAAAGCTTAAGCGCACCCCTACCTGGCGCGCCTAATGTTGGATTTTGGGTTCCAGCAAAAACCCTTGAGGTTCGAACATTGGGGTGCGCATGAAGATCTCTCCCCCTCTCTAGCTCGCACACATCATGATCTCACGGCCTAGTTCGACAAACCCAAAGAACAAGAGACACAACAGTTTATACTGGTTTGGGCCACCGATGTGGTGTAATACCCTACTCCAGTGTGGTGTGGTGGATTACCTCTTGGGCTGAGGATGAACAGTTACAAGGGAAGAATAGCCTCCAGAGGAGAGGTGTTCTTGTGCTTGGCGAACTTGTGTGGTTGAGGATGAACTGAATCCTCTCTCTCTCTCTCTAGATGAGCCGAAGTGTCCCCCTTTCTATGGTGGTGCTAGTCCTATTTATAGAGGCCCTGGTCCTCTTTCCAAATATTGAGCGGGAAGGGATCCCACAACGGCCAAATTTGAAGGGAGACAACTAGTACAAGTTATCCTGACAAAAGTAGTCTTTGCCTACCAAAGGCTCTGGTGGTGACACCGTCTTGGGCTCCACGGTGACCTCCGTCCTACTAGTCTTGGTCTTGTTGCACCGATATGGAAACCTTTGCTTGATGCCTCGGGACTCCTCGCCCGCGCTTGCCCCTTTAGCACCAAAGAGGAAACGAGGACACTGCGCGTGCTAGTGCCCGCCTGTCTCCAGTCGTCATGGCTTGCGTGACAGAAACCTCGCGAGGTGTCCCTTGCCTTGATCTCTCCGCCCCTCGCGAGCCAGCCTGGTGGGGCAGCCCCCGAGGAGGTCTTGTGTTGTCTGCCTCGCGAGGCTTGGCCCCGCGCGAGGGTCTTGAGTGTTTGCTGGTGAAGATGGGCCGTACAGGGCCGCTGGTGGATCCACGTTGTGGGCCGCAGGCAGGCAAGTCTGGGGATCCCCGTTCCCAGAACGCCGACAAACTCGTTCTACGCTTGCCAGAGAAGAAAAAGGACAAATTCAAGCCCAAGTGGGAGGGTCCCTTCATCATTTACGAAGTTCTCAGTGGAGGAGCGTATCACCTACGTGATGCATCAGACAATCACCTAGAGCCGAACACATGGAATGCGGCCAGACTCCGAAGATTCTACGCCTAGAGCCGGACTCTTTGTTCGTCTTCTTCTCCCTTTGTTTCCATTATTTCCCTTTTTCTCTCTTTAACCTTTTTAGCTCTTTAGCTCTTGTACGGTCAAAACCGCACACCTATGATGTGCACATCCTTAAATGTATACATTCATAATACCTGGGGGCTTCTTTCACAGAAGCTTATTATTATTATTATTATTATTATTATTATTATTATTATTATTATTATTTTCCGAGCATCAAGCTCAACACATATGTGTCCTCTTCCGCATATGTACCTTTTCTTCGCCATTATATGCATCGTTATGACTTACGTTTTAGCCAAGCTGGGTTGCCTGGCTCCTGTGTTTATGCCCTACATTCCCGTTAGTTCGGCTAGGGCATAAAGGGAGCACCTCTGCGATTTTTACTGCCGGGTCATCCGGACATGTACCTCAGACTGGGTGAAGCCGAAAGCTAGCGTTCTTAAGGGAATTTTCGGTCGGCGGACTAAAGACTTGTTACATTGATTACACTATGAGCCCCTAGATGTCACTCACACTACGTTTTTTTCAATCATAGTTCGAACATGCATACTAACGCATATTCGCCCAGGGAAAGGAACCCTTAACGGAACTATTCTCCCTGGAAGATGTTTCTTACAATTACAATGTAATATAACATAGCTAGCCGGATACAACTTGTCTGTTCGAGCAACTATGACCCTACACCTGGTTTCCACGCATACCCCAGTTTATATTACTGAGTGGGTATTCGGAGACACTCCGAGCCTTCGGGTACAGAGGTCGAAGCGAAAAGGTCTGCCATGACAATCGTTTTACAATCCGGCTAGGGACAAATTTGTCAATTGAAGTACATAGTCATTTAGACTCAAAAACTTCTTCCTCTATGTCGTCTAACAGACTGTCTAGCTTACAATCCTGTTGGGAATATGTGGTGGCTATCTTTACTTGGTCATATACCAAACCAACTGGAATTTATTTTCCATCTGACCCCTTAGGTCCGACCCGGGCCATATGATTTGGATCAAGCTTTTGTGTATCGTGTCTTCACCATGGCCCAGGCCTCTCGTGCACCTTCTCAGTAGGCTGATATCTTCCATAATCAAATACGCCACTGTGCCCCTTTGAATAGCTCCACGAGCTCCGCCATACCTCCTGGAGGAGAGGCGGATGGCCATAAAGTCTTAGCAACACTCCGCATTGCTTGCCGAACTCGCTCGTGCATCTGGGATAGCTCTTGTAGCAGGTCGCCTTGAGATCCGGACATTTCCTCTTCGGGACGGCCAGTCAGCATACCTACAGACATAAATCTATCAGTTCCTACCCTCACCGGATTATAGGGAGGAAATTTTGAAAAGCATACTGAATATGCCACCTTGTAGCCTCCTATTCTCCTTGACGGCGTCAGCTAGCTGAGCTTGAACATCTTTTAGTTCTTCACCCAGCCGGGTATTAGAATCCTGCAGCTTGTTCTTTTCCTCCCTGACCCGCGTCAGCACACGTTCTCCTGCCGCATGTTGCCTTTGGCTTCTTATTCACCAGCCTGGGTGACCTTCAATTTCTCTCTCAGTTGCTCTATTGATTCTGTCAGCGGAAACACAACAATATTAATATTACTGGTATATGATTATACTTTTTCTGATAGGGGGATACATTACCAGGCAGTGCCTCCTTGAATTTTTCCAATTCGGCGGTAGCCATAGTCAGCTGGGTCCGACACTTTTCTAGCTCTTGAGACAGTAGGCTATTCTTCTCCATAAGTGCCTAATTATACAATGATCCTTAAATCAGTTGTATCAACTGCTTTAAGTCTCAGGGGCTACTGGTATATGATTATCAAATCTACACTTACCTGCATATCTTTTAGATGCTGGTCTGTGGCTCTGGCAAGTCCACCCCGAGCAGCTCGGATGTACGCATCGGCCGAGCTAAAGGCATTGAATGCCTCCTTTGAAAAGCCGGGGTTACGGAGAGCAGCCCTCCGACGACGATGATTCATGGCGCTCTCCACTTCAGAGTTCGTGACGGACATATCGTCCGAATCCTCTGTGGAAGGACAGTCCGGCGCCACTCCCGTGTCAGCCCCCGTCCTTAGGGCAGGGTCTGGAACCCGACTAGTGGAGGCACGACCGGCAGGATCCCCGGACATAGTCCGGCGGATGCTTTTCCTGATAAAATGCGGCGGATGATGTCACGATTTGATGTGGCGACCAGTAGGCATATTTTAAAAAGAAAGCCTTACCTCTTTGATGAAGGTTCTGCCGTATTATCGTTTGCCTTTCTCTTCAAAGATGTGCTCGGTGTGGGCACCACTCTCCTTGAAGATGCTTCTGGTGCGCGTTGTGGCGTCGAGCGCCTCCCCTTTGGCGCATGAAATAGTGCGGTGGGTGAGGTGTAATAAGGAAGCTCTTTCGAAGAAGGTATCTCTTGATTACTTACATGCGAGGCAGGAAGGAGGCCAGGATAGTCGGCCACGTTTGGCACAACTGTGCCATCATAGGTCGCCTAGTAGAATACTCCCTTCTCGAGCTACACAAATATGTCCGGATCCTCTTCGAATCTGGGGTCAAGATCCCGGTTGTGATCCTCTGGCTGTGGGGCAGGATTATGGATCCCCTCGGCAACCTTCCGCCATTCCTGTTACAAGTAGATGGGTTAATGTCCACTAAAAGTGATTCGGGGAGAAGATTGAGTAAAGTGGTGGGATTAGAGCTCACCCAGCTCGGAGGATTGTACATGGAAAACCTATCTTGGCATTTAAGACGAGCGAACTCCTCTTCCTCCCCTTTGTAAAGTTCGGCCAATATTTTGACCAAAGCGGCGGGGGAGTCCAGACCTTTCCGACTGCAGCGTGAGGCGTCATCCTCCCCATTATAGTGCCACATGGGAAACCCTCGGTATTGGAGTGACTGGACCCCCCGCACTATGGAAGTCGCCATCACCTCGATTATTGTTAATCCGGACTGGGCAAGTATCTTTATCTTGCCCATCAATTGATGAACTTCCGCACTATCTTCCTCCTTGAGGCTCCGAGGGCGCCAGCTGCGACGTTTCTTCAGCGTAGCATTTGAAAATCCGGGAAGGCCCATTCGAACTGGGTCGGGGAGAGCAACGTCCTCGATATAAAACCATTCTGAGGGCCATTCTTGGGGCGCCTTCTTCAGTGTGCCGGACAGGTATCCGGTCCCGGCTATGCGCCATAGTTCGGCACCGCCCACCTCGAATATCGACCCTTCTCGGTTGCGAGGGACGAGGCATAATAGTTTCCTCCACAAGTCAAAGTGGGCTTCACAGCCCAGGAAAAGCTCGCACAGGGCAACAAAACCTACGATGTGCAGGATAGAGGGCGGTGTGAGGTTGTGCAGTTGGAGGCCGTAATACTCTAGGAGTCCACGGAGGAAAGGGTGGATTGGAAACCCGACGCCTCTCAACAAGTAAGATACGAAGCACACCCGTTCCCCCCTAGTTGGATTGGGGAAATTTTCCGCCGGGACCTCGCCTATAAAGGAGGTCAATCCTGCTCGAACAGGGACCAGATCCACAGGGGGAAGGAATCCCTGTGTTTGGAGCTTAACCAACTGCTCATGGGATACAGAGCATCTCTCCCAATCACCTTCTCGGAGCCGTGGGGGTGGGAGGAGGAACTAGGGACACTAGCCATGTTGAATGGTTTCCCCTGGCAAGACTCTGAGGATTTTCCGCTGGGTGTGGAATGGATCTGAGATCCAACCCCTTTAAATAGAGGCCTTTCTTATGTGGCCTGAGGGGAGTTTTGCAAAAATACCCCGACCTCTCGTATTCACTCGACACGTGGAACAGAAGGTGTGGAGGCACAGAAGCCGATGGATGCGACATTTAATGGAGAGACGAATACATCTCTTTAAGTCAGATACTTTGAAGTGATCGGAGAAGGAACCCGCCTTGCAATGTCGAAGACAATCTGCGCGCTGGACACCTCGTCATTGAAGCCTGGTTCGGGGTCTACTGAGGGAGTCCTGGATTAAGGGGTCCTCGGGCGTCCGACCTATGTGACGTGGGATGGACTATTGGGCCATGAAGATACAAGATAGAAGACTTTCTACCGTGTCTGGATAGGACTCTCCTTTGCGTGGAAGGCAAGCTAGGCGGCCAGATGTACTATTTCCTTTCTATGTAACCGACTTTGTACAACCCTAGTCCCCTCCGGTGTCTATATAAACTGGAGGGTTTAGTCCGTAGAGGCAATCATAATCATATAGGATAGGCTTCTAGGGTTTTAGCCATTACGATCTCATGGTAGATCAACTCTAGTAACCCCCATACTCATCAATATTAGTCAAGTAGGACGTAGGGTATTACCACCATCGTGAGGGCCCGAACCTGGGTAAAACATTGTGTCCCTTGTCTCCTGTTACCATCAACCTCAGACGAATAGTTTGGGAGCCCCTACCCGAGATCTGCCGGTTTTGACACCGACAATAGACCCCATCGTTTTATCCTTAGTAGCAACGATGCATACGTGTCGGTTCCCTTTCTGTCACTAGGATCAAGCACCGTAAGATCGAACCCACTACAAAAAGCACCTCTTCCCGTTGCAAGATAAATAGATCAAGTTGGTCAAACAAAACCCAAATATCGGAGAAGAAATACGAGGCTATAAGAGATCATGCATAAAAGAGATCAAAGAAACTCAAATACTTTCATGGATATAAAAAGATAGATGTGATCATAAACTCAAAGTTCATCGATCCCAACAAACACACCGCAAAAGAGTTACATCATATGGATCTCCAAGAGACCATTGTATTGAGAATTCAGCGAGAGAGAGTAAGCCATCTAGCTACTAACTATGGACCCGAATCTCTACAAAGAACTACTCACACATCATACGAGAGGCACCAATGGAGGTGGTGAACCCCATCCGAGATGGTGTCTAGATTGGATCTGGTGTTTTTGGACTCTGCGGCGGCTGGATGAATACTTCGTCGACTCCCCTAGGGTTCTTGAAATATTGGGGTATTTATAGAGCAAAGAGGCGGTCCGGGGGGCACCCGAGGTGGGCACAACCCACCAGGGTGCGCCTGCGCCTCCTAGCGCGCCCTGGTGGGTTGTGCCTCCCTCAGGGCACCCCCAGGCACAGCCAGGGCCCGTTGTGTTCCTTCTGGCCCATAAAAAATCTCCGTAAAGTTTCGGGGCATTTGGACTCCATTTCATATTGATTTTCTGCGATGTAAAAAACATGGAAAAAATAGCAACTGGCACTTGGCACTATGCCAATAGGCTAGTACCAAAAAATGATATAAAGTGACTATAAAATGAATATAAAACATCCAAGATTGATAATATAACAACATGGAACAAGCAAAAATTATAGATACATTGGAGACGTATCAGCATCCCCAAGATTAACTCCTACTCGTCCTCGAGTAGGGAAGTGATATAAATAGAATTTTTGATGAGGAATGCTGCCTATCATGCCATATCATATTCTTTTATTTATATCATGTACATTTGGACTTTTATATCGTTCAAAGCAATAGTCTAGTTTTGACATGATAATTTAAATACTCAAGCATATCAACAAGCAACCATGTCTTTCAAAATATCAACGCTAAAATAAGTTATCCCTAGCCCATCATGCTAAAAAATTGATCCATTCATGAAACACACTCGCATATTAGTTACACCCAATACTTAAGTACTATCATATTGCCTCCTAGTTGGTGCTTTTGTAAGAGAAGATGGAGACTCAAATTCAAAATAAAAATTGCATAAAGTAAAAGAAAGGCCCTTCGCAGAGGGAAGTAGGGATTTGTAGAGGTGCTAGAGCTCAAAGCAAAAAACTTAGAGATAAAAACATTTTGGGAGGTGTATCCATCCCAACAACGAAAACGACTTAGAGTTCCCAATACTTTCCATGCTTAGAGACATCATAGGCCCCAAACAGAAAATAAAATTTATTCCTTTTTCCACCATACTTTCACTTTCCATGGCTAGCCGTATCCATGGTTGCCCTCCATACCAACACTTTCCAAGGAATTTATTATTTGACAACATAAAGTATTTTTTTTCATTTCGGGACTGGGCACCCCTAATACCTTTGCCTTACTCTCGTGCAATGACAAGTGAATAAACACTCATCTTGAGAATAACACATCTAGCATGGAAAATATTAGCCACCCCTCACGGCTCTGCGAGCGAAACAAACACACAAAAGAGAAGTTTATTTTCAAAATGAGAGATGGCACATGCAAATTTTCTTAGAACGGCAAAAGAATACCGCATATAGGTAGATATAGTGGACACATGTGGCAAAACTGATTTAAAGGTTTTTGGATGCACACGTAGAGATCATACTTGGTACAAAATGAAGGCTAGCAAAAGATTGGGAAGCGACCAACCAAGAAACGGATAATCTCATAAGCAAGCATTAAGCATAAATAACACCTAATAATGAACCACGAGTAGGATATAATTTCATTGCATGACTATTGACTTCCGTACTTGCATAGGGAATCACAAACCTTAACACCAATATTCTTACTAAAGCATAATTACTCATCAAGATGACTCACATATCACATCATCATATCTCAAAACTATTACTAAGAATCAAGTTTATTCTGTCCAATGATCTTCATGAAAGTTTTTATTATATCCTTCTTGGATATCTATCACTTTAGGACTAATTTTCAGGTGTTGCTTTTCATAAGCTCAAACAAATATAAGTGAAGATCATGAGCATAATTTTTCTTTCTCTCAAATTGATTTAAGTGAAGCAAGAGAGAATTTCTTGAAAATTTTACTAAATCTCAAATAAATCTAAGTGAAGCAAGAGAGAATTTCTAAAAAAATACTAAGCACACCGTGCTCAAAAAGATATAAGTGAAGCCCTCGAGAAAGTCCATTGCTCATAAAAATTTAAGTGAAGCATAGAGAACAATTCTAACAAGTCATGACATAATTTTGGCTCTCTCAAATAAGTGTGTCCAGCAAGGGATCAAGACTTAAAACACAAAATAAAACAAGCAAAGACTCATATCATACAATACGCTCCAAGCAAAACACATATCATGTGACGAATAAAAATATAGCTTCGAGTAAAATACCGATGGTCGTTAGAAGAAACAAGGGATGCCACTCGGGGGCATCCCCAAGCTTAGTTGGTTGCTCATTTTTGGATAATAACTTGGGATGCCGGGGCATCCCCAAGCTTAGTCTCTTCTATCCTTTATTCCTTCATCCATCATAAGATAACCAAAAACTTGAAAACTTCAATCACACAAAACTCAACAAAACCTTCGTGAGATCCGTTAGTATAAGCATAATAAATCATTACTATAAGTGTTGTATCAAACCAATTCATATTTTGTTCTTGCATTATATCTACTGTATTCCAACTTTTCTATGGAAAAAACTCATCAAAGAAAACCATAGAGCCATCAAAATAAGCACACAACACAAAGAAAACAGAATCTGTCAAAACAGAATAGTTTGTAGCAATCTGACTATTTCAAATATTTATGTAACTCCAAAAATTCTGAAAAATTAGGACGACCTGAGAAATTTGTATATTGATATACTGCAATAGGAATTGTTATTTTCTTGCTCTCTGGTTAAAAATGAAAATTAATTTCTTGAGCGCAAAAGTTTTTGTTTTCAGCAAGATCAAAGAACTATCACCCAAGAAGATCCTAAAGGCTTTACTTGGCACAAACACTAATTAAAACACAAAAAACACAATCATAACAGTAGCATAATTGTGTAAACACTCAAGAACAGAAAGCAAAAAGCAAAAATAAAATTTATTCATTGGGCTGCCTCCCAACAAGCGCTATAGTTTTACGCCCTTATCTAGGCATAAAGCAAGGATCTAAGTTTTGTCATCTTTGGTTCAAGATCCATAAGATGCCCTCATGATTGATTCATATGGTGGCCTAATTCTTGTTCTAGGAAAGTGTTCCGTACCCTTCCTCAAAGGAAATTGGAACTTCATATTGCCTTCTTTCATATCAATCACGACACCGGTAGTGCATAAAAACGGTTTGCCAAGAATAATTGGACAAGATGGATTGCAATCAATATCAAGAACAATAAAGTCTATGGGCACATAATTACTAGTTTCAAGAATAAGAACATCATTAATTCTTCGCATAGGCTTTTTAATAGTGGAATCCGCCAAGCGCAAATTCAAAGAACATTCTTCAGGATTGGTAAGGCCAAGCACATCACATAAAGATTTCGGAATTGTAGTGTCGGTGGAAACGACACCTATGGGGTCACTGGGATACCTTCTACGGTTGGAGAGCACAAGGTTTTGCAAAGAGAGGGTCTGACAGGAAGCACACGGATCGTTTACCCAGGTTCGGGCCGCGAAGATGCGTAATACCCCAGTCCTGCTTTGGTGGATATATTTGAGAGTGTTCTTGTGTTCTTGAGCTAGCTACGGGGTGCAACTTTGCCCAAAAGATTCGAATCCCTCTCCTGGTCGCCTCGGGCCTCCTTTTATAGGAAAAATGGGTTGCCATAGTGGCACACAAGAGGTGGAAAGGTCTACAGTCGATAAGCCTACCCTCTGGGACCCTCGGACAAACGCATTTAATGCGCTGTCGATGTACCCCCCTTGCTTTATCAGGGATGCCAGGGAAGCACGTCCCAGCCGTCGCCGCCTCGCCTGGCCTCGACACACGTCTGAGCTGATGAGGCATCGCGGCACCATGTTGGTTGGCTGCTGGGCTGGCGCGATGGTGGAGCCTTCATGAAGGGTCGCATGCCGCCACACATGTGCATGCTGAGTCGGTGTATAGGCCGCCCGTCTCCACGCAGGTGCCTGCCCAGCTGGTTGAGCTAGCAGCTGCTTGGGGACGGTGGTGGAGTCTTGGCTGGCGCGGGCCTGGCAGTGGCCCCGCTGATGCCCTTGGCAAGGGTCTTGCCGAGGGCCCGACAAGGGTCTTGTCGTGGCGTTGCAGTCGTCCCCGGCAAGGGTCTTGCCGGGGGTCTTGTGGAATTCCTCGGCTAGGATCCCTCCGAGGGTCGCCATCTTCTGGTCCTCATCTGATCTTGCCTGTTCATGATCTTGATAAAGATTTGCATGTCACCATGGAGGTGCCTCCCGAGCCTTGGTTCCAATGTAGTCGTCGGCATTGTTTGGAACTCCTGGGCTCAAGGGTGGCTCGCTCTGCTAGTGTTGGGCAAGTTGCCCCAGCAAGGCTCTTGCCGGGGCCGCAGAGGTCGCCCCGGCAAGGGTCTTGCCGGGGGAGTCCACCTTACTCCTTTGTTCTTCAGTGTTTCTGGCCTTGGCGTTGCTTTGTTTGTCTTATGCTTCGGTTTCCCTCTGGCTTCCCTCCTCTGCCTTGTTAAGTGTGGCCGTGGGCGCGACTCTGACTACCCGTGCACAAGTTAAGGGGTGCAAAAGGAGAGCCCCTACTTTTGTACACCGACAGGAGCCCCCAGGCATGGGACACACATAAGCGCGACACATTGTTGGGCTAGGCCCAAAAACGGTGCGTGGGCAGGTGGGGCGGATTTTTCCGTAGTAATTTCCCGTCCGCTGCGCTTCCCCACGACCCGCATTGAACACGCGACGTGGAGGGTCATGTGTGATGTGGGGGTCATGCGTGGGGCAGTTCCCGCATGCATGCGTCACATCATGGTAAAGAGGCGGCCCGCGCCTTCCCCGTAAAAAGGAACGACCGCGGGCGCGCTGCTCATTTACCCCCCGTGTCTTCTCCAATTTCGGAACCGCTGTCCCTTCCTTCTTCCTTCTCAAGCCCTAGCTCTTGCTCGCCGCCGCTGCATTTTCGCTGACCTTCCCCCTCCACCTTTCACAGCCGCCATGGCACCCAAGACTGGCAAGGGCAAGGGAGCGGCCAAGGACGTCAGAGGGACAGAGCTGCCGGAGAATGAGTCGGCGGCGCAACGGATGCAGCTCGCCTACTTTCCCTCGACGGTCGATGCGGTCCACCTCCGGGACAACTTCAAGCCGCTGTGGGGGGTCAAGACAGGGGGAGAGAAGATGGGGCACCCAGCCACGCGTGTCATCCCTGCGGATTGCGCCAAGGCCGCCCTGAATCAGTACCCATTCTTCGTCGACTACTTTTCTTGCGGCCTCCCTTTCTCCGATTTCTTCAACGACATCATGCACACCTACGGCTTTCACCTTCTGGATTTTACTCCAAATGTCGTGGCATGCATGGCTCTTTTCGCCCATCTTTGTGAGGGCTTTGCCGGAGTGCTCCCCAGTACGTCGCTCTTCCACCACTACTTTTACCCTCGGAGCCAGAGGGGAGGCGCCATCTCTGGTTGCGTCACTTGGATCCCAAGGGCCCTGGAGAAGGGGACGTATCCAGACGGCACCCAGAAGGAGAGGTGGGAGGAGTGGCGGAGCCGGTGGTGTTGGATTGAGGAGGAGGACCCACAGGAGTTCTGCCAGGTTCGCCAAGCACCGCCGGCTCACAGAGATGACTGGAGTGACGGCGATGCCCAGGATAAGAAGCTCACGGTCGCCACCACCAGGATCCACTGCCTTGCCGCTGCCGGCCTCACCTTGGAGATGATCGGGGCGGATTTCATCCGCCGCCGCATTGCCCCTATGCACAACAAGGGGAGGCCGGCTTGGCTTTTCAGCAATGCGGCCGACATCATGCGGCTCCGCCCTGGCTTGAACCACAACTTCACGGGGTTGGCGCATGCTCACTTCTGCCAGCGGCTTTTTCAGCTCGACGTTAGCCGTGATGACACAACCAAGAGGTCCGGCAAGGCCGCGAAGGCCGGCAAGGTCGCCAAGGGGCCCTTGTTTGGGTTGCCAATGGGGGTAGTCCCGCTGAGCAACAATTCTCACCAGTCCGACATCATCGCCATGATGCCGGACTTCAACGCGCACGACCTCAATCCGAATTGGGCCGAGCTGAAGGAGGAAAAGGTGCAGGAGTTCTTCGACACCTTGGTGGAGGGGTATGTCCGCGCCGAGCCGCTGCTCGTCCAAGACACCACCCAGGTGGAGTTGGACTACATCGCCGCCAGGGCGAAGGAGGCGGAGCTCACCAGGGAGGCCGGCAGTGCTGGCGGCATGGAGGACGAGGCCGTGATGGCCGCGGTGGAGAAGGAGCTCGCCCAGTGGGCGGAATACACTGGGAAGGCCAGCAGCGCCGGCACCGGAGCCCCTCTCATTGACGATGACGACGTCGAGCCGTCCGAGGAGGAGGCTGAAGCTGTCGAGCCCCCAACCACAGGGAAAGGGCGTGTCCTATGGCGGGCCGTCTCCAGAGAGTTGGTCCGGTCCGACAGGGCCACATAGCCGCAACAAACCCCGGAGGCGCCCATGCGTCAGACGAGGGCCACGGCGGCGAGGAAGGTGGTGAAGGCCGCGGTGGCAAAGAAGAAAGCAGCTGCCCCTTCTCCGTCCAAGCGTTCCCTAACTCCACCTGCTTCCCCTCTCCCCGCAGGTGACGACACGGAGGTCTTCTTTGACCTCGGGTCCCTTAGCTCGAGGAGGAAGGAAGGCAGCGGAAGAAGAAGCGGAGGATGAGTAAGTGCCTCGACTTTTGTCATCTCCGTCCCTTCGGACCGTGCTTCTTTTCTTGACTTGTCTTCATCTTGGCAGGGATGCGGAGACACTGGCCCAGAGGGTGAAGAGGGCCAGGTCTTCGGCGGGCGGCCAGCCCCCGGTAGGCACTTTCGGTACACCGCTGGTGGTGTTGAGCAGCCCGGACAACAGCCCATGTTATAGCCCCAGTGTAAGCTCATCACCCTCCCCTCGTCAATGTGTGTCGGGGGTACGATCCTTGGCGCTAAATTTGCCGTGATCGCAGGAGGAGGACAACAACAGGAGGAGCCACTGAGGGCTACCCCCAACATGCCGCCTCGGTCAACCACGGCGCCCCGAGGGGCGTCCCGACAAGGGCGCCAAGCACCGATCCCATGCACACGGAGGAGGAGGAGGAGGCAAGATTGGGCACTGGTGGCCACACCTTGGCGCTAGATGTTGGTGAGGAGGGGGCCTCTTCTTCCCAGCCCGACACGGGTAAGCCACTCGCCTTCCGTCCCTTTTCTTTTTCTCTTCTTTCTGGATCTTGGCCTTGGTTTCGCCTCATCCCCTTCTTGATATCCAGATCATCTCTCGACGGATCGGGAGGGCGCATACACCATCATCGAGGATGTCGCCAAGGATGCCGCGGCGGAGGCCGAGAAGATCGCTGCCGAGGAGGCCGCCAAGGACACCGCTGAGGATGCCACCAAGGACACCACTGAGGATGCCGCCAAGGGGCCTGCCGGGGAACCCGACAGGGCTGCTGCCGAGGAGGCTGGCATGGGGCCCGCTGGGGAGGCCGGCAAGGCCGCTGCCGAGGAGGAGGTGGTTGACGACCAACCTTCCTCCTCCGCTGCCTCTGACTCGGGCCGGTACCTCAGGGTGAGCGACGACCTCTTCGTCCACCTCCCCGGAATAGCAAGCACTGGGGCTCCCGTCGAGGGGGGAGGTGTTTGATAACGAGGTGCTTGCCGCCGCCGGGCTTGAGGTTGTTGACGAGCCGAGCGCCGGTGGCGGCGGTTCCCAGGAAGAGCAGCTCCTCTAGGCCATTAGCGCCAACTTCCAGAAGCTCCAGGTGCTTCACCGCGCCCGCCTAGACAAGGCCATGTCCAGGATGGCGGTGGTGGACAAGGCCAAGGCAGACCTTGGGGAGCGCGTCGCCGCGGCGCATGCTTGGTTCCGCCAGACCCACAAGGATTTGAAGGCTGCACATGACACGCTGGCTGAGCGCAACCTGGCCCTTGTCATGAAGCAGGCCGACATCGAGAAGGCCCAAGAACTGGCGAAGCAGGAGGCCGCCTAGGCCGAGGCTGCTCGGTGCCAGCAGCAGGCCGCGCTAAACTCCCAGGAGGAGTACCTTGCCGCACATGAGGAGAAGCTTGCCGCAACGCTCCACGGTTGGGACGAGGAGGTGGAGAAGCTCGTCGTGCAGCGTACCTAGGAGCTGGAGCAGAGGCACAGGGATGCACTCAATGCCCAGGCTCTAGTTCACGCCAGCAAGGTGAAGGAGCTGGAGGTGGAGCGGGACGGGCTGAAGGATCAGGTCCTGAAGTTGTCCAAGGAGAAGGACACGCTCAACGGTGCCCTGGTTGAGGCGTAGGGCGCAATCCTCGACAAGGCCGGGCAACTTTCCGAGGCCAACAACTCCATCAAAGACCTCAAGCTAAATCTGGAGAGTCTCGAGGGGATGCTCTCAGAGGCCAAGCCCGGGAGGAGACCCTGGCCAAGGATCTAGAGGCCGAGAGGCAGCTGCGAAAGAATGAAGCCGCCAACCACAAGGAGTTTGTGGAAGGCGAGAACCGCTGGATCGGCCGCCTCGAAGACGTCGCCGATAGGATCACCACGAAGCTGGCTGCCATGGGGATGCCAAACGTGACGTACACCCCGGAGCGCAACGTGAGTCCCAACGCCAAGCTGACCGTATTCTTCGAGGGTGTCCTTGGAGCCCTGGAACATTTTCGCTCCAGCAGGGCGGCCTCTCTAGCCGGTGAGGCCCGGAGGCTTTGCCGGGGTGCCATGACCATGGTTCTCACCAAGGTGGTGCACTGGAACCCCAACCTCGACTTCGACGCCGTGCAGGAGAGCTTGCCGGAGGATGCAGACCTCGCGACGCACAAGGAGCGTATCAAGCCCATCATCAGCCGTATCGACGGAATCGAGAGGGTGGAGGACCTGCACCGGGATTAGGCACCCCGTTTCTCATTCCCGCTGTAGGTTCATGGCCAAGGCAATTTATATCTTTAGTTAGAACCGCAGCAAGAATTGATGTAATATAACTCTGCAGTACTTTTGAAAACGATGCATGTTATTGTCCTGTTTGATCCCCCTTTGCATGTCCACCCTATGTTAATCGGGTAGTCTTGCCGGCGCGTAACCCAGGCCACAGCGCCTTGAGGACGGATCCCAATAGCCTGTCGGGTATGCTTGCTGCCAGGCGAACCACCTTACCGCTCTCAACGCGGCCGCTCAAACTGTCGAGCTTGACTCGAGTCAGAATCGAGAGCATTACCGATTACGGAAGGCTACCCTGCCGATCTCGACGCGGCTACTTGAGCTATTTAGCAGACTCAAAATAGAGCAAGAGCGTTGCCAATAGCGGGAGGGCCCCTTTGCGTGCAGGTTTTCCGTACATAGGACAGGACCTCCGAGGACAATAATGTTGTATATAAAAAGTAATTGCTTAAAGTTTCACACGACTTAGCTTTTCTGTCGTTGCATGGGCGTCCACCGCATCTGCAGATGGTGTCATCAAGCCCGTCCGTCTTCTTCCTTGGAACAATGACCACGATGAAGCCGCTGCCCCGATCAGACCAAATTCTTAGAACTGCGCGCCCCCTACCTGGCGCGCCAAAGATGTTGGTGGAAACGACACCTATGGGGTCACTAGGATCCCTTCTACGGTTGGCGAGTACGAGGTTGTGCAAAGAGCGGGTCTGACAGGAAGCACACGGATCGTTTACCCAGGTTCGGGCCGCGAAGATGCGTAATACCCTAGTCCTGCTTTGGTGGATGTATTTGAGAGTGTTCTTGTGTTCTTGAGCTAGCTACGGGGTGCAACTTTGCCCAAAAGATCTGAATCCCTCTCCTGGTTGCCTCGGGCCTCCTTTTATAGGAAAAAGGGGTTGCCACAGTGGCACACAGGAGGTGGAAAGGTCTATAGTCGATAAGCCTATCCTATGGGACCGTTGGACAAACGCATTTAATGTGCTGCCGATGTTCCCCCCTTGCTTTATTGGGGACGCCATGGAAGTACGTCCCAGCCATCGCCGCCTCACCTCTCGACACGCGTCCGAGCTGATGAGGCATCGCGGTGCCATGTTGGCTGGCTACTGGGCTGGTGCGGTGGTGGAGCCTTCATGAAGGGTCACATGCTGCCACACAGGTGCTTGCTGAGTCGCTGTAGAGGCCACCCGTCACCACACAGGTGCCTACCCAGCTGGTTGAGCTAGCAGCTGCTTGGGGATGATGGTGGAGTCTTGGCTGGCACGGGCCTGGCAGTGGCCCTGCTGATGCCCTCGGCAAGGGTCTTGCCGGGGGCCTGGCAAGGGTCTTGTCTTGGAATTTGTCGGTGTCAAAACCGGCGGATCTCGGGTAGGGGGTCCCGAACTGTGCGTCTAAGGCGGATGGTAACAGGAGGCAGGGGACATGATGTTTTACCCAGGTTCGGGCCCTCTTGATGGAGGTAAAACCCTACGTCCTACTTGATTGTTCTTGATAATATGAGTAGTACAAGAGTTGATCTACCACAAGATTAGAGAGGCTAAACCCTAGAAGCTAGCCTATGGTATGATTGTATGTTGTCCTACGGACTAAAACCCTCCGGTTTATATAGACACCGGAGGGGGCTAGGGTTACACAGAGTCGGTTACAAGGGAGGAGACCTACATATCCGTATTGCCAAGCTTGCCTTCCATGCCAAGGAGAGTCCCATCTGGACACGGGATGAAGTCTTCAATCTTGTATCTTCATAGTCCAACAATCTGGCCAAAGGATATAATCTGGCTGTCCGGACACCCCCTAATCCAGGACTCCCTCAGTAGCCCCTGAACCAGGCTTCAATAACGATGAGTCCGGCGCGCAGATTGTTTTCGGCATTGCAAGGTGGGTTCCTCCTCCGAATACTTCATAGAAGATTTTGAACACAAGGATCGTGTCCGGCTCTGCAAAATAAGTTCCACATACCACCGTAGAGGGAATAATATTTACACGAATCTAATCTGCTGACGTACCCTATAGTGTGGCATCACACCACAACAAGGTCTTTATTCGAATCATTTTTCATAACCAATCTCAGCGTGTTTCGCGAGGCGGTTTCCTTGGCATGTCTTGTCGAAGCAGAGATCGTGTCCCCTTATTATGGGATTCCCATTAATATGTATGTGGGTAACCCAACCGCGCCTATTAGTGGGACTCCTAAATCTTAGGCAAGTCCCAAACGGCCATGAGGAGGCCGCTTGATATTCACCCTCTTTATAAAGGGGAGAAGGCCTTTTCCTCTCGATCTTAATCAAATCCACCTCTCGCATCGAGTTCCAACACCCAAAGCTCAGGTTTAGGCACTTCAGACCTTCAACTATGTCTGGATCCAACCTTGAAGGTCGGTGGATGCCTTCCTCTGTCACAGAGGAGGACATCAAGAAGTTGAGAGAGGCAAGATATCTGACCGCTGAAATTTCACATCGGCTGCCCGCCCGAGGGCAGGCCGTCCCTACTCCCGAACGCAACGAGAGCGTCGTGTTCGTCTCCCACTTACTCCGAGGACTAGGCCTCGCTCTGGATCCCTTTGTTAGGGGTCTTATGTTCTATTATGGGCTAGATTTTCACGATCTGGCCCCGGATTCCCTTCTTCACATATCGACATTTATTGTCGTATGTGAGGCCTTCCTCCGCATTACCCCTCACTTCGACCTGTGGCTCAAGACCTTCGATGTGAAGCCGAGGATGATCGAGGGTCAGCACGCAGCGTGCGGAGGCGCTTCAATAAGCAAAGTTGCTGACGCTCCATGGCCTGAGGGTTACTTCCCAGAGGTGTCCGGATTGTGGCAGCGGGAGTGGTTCTACATCACAGCTCCCTGAAGTGCCAAGTGGGTAGCTGCCCCCGCCTTTCGCTCAGGCCCCCACCACAACTGATGTCATGGATCAGCAGGGGGCTAAGCTAGGGTCCAGCCAAGGATGTGCCAATACTGCAAAGCCGTATCCGAGATCTCTTTGAGAGAGATTTCAGTCTGGTTATGGTAGTGCAAGTTATGCTAGTTCTTCAAGTCCAGCCTTGCAAATGCTGGCCCCTTCGCATGTGGGAATTCAACCTGGAAGGACCGCGAGCTATCCAACATTTCCTCGGCATGACGCATGAAGAGATATACAAATTATTTGTCGGACCACAAATAATGTGTCCGGACATCACCGAGGATGCAGGTCTGAGCTGCAATCGCCTGGCTACCCAAGTAAGTAGCCCCGCATCCAAACACACTATCCGTTTATTTATAGCAACATTTCCCTAAAAGAAGCCGCTCTTTGTCCAGGATTGGATAGCGAAGGCAAAGTTGATCAGGTGTCTGCCCCCCTCCCTGAGACCTCACCAAATCCCGTGATAACCAGGATGCTGGAGATCGCGCCTTATCAAGCGCCCTCAGGAGAGGATAAAGGGGGGAACAAGGAGGCTAGCGCCATCGCGAATGAGATTAGCCGGGGAGGAGGAACTGAAACTTCCTCTCCCCAGGGAAGGAAGAGAACCGCCTTTGAGGACCCGAGACAATGGTCTCCAAACGGGGGAAGAAATCTCCATCGGAGGGTCCTGCCCTGGGGGATACCCTGGCCGCACTATGCCCTCAAGGGGACCAGCCCTCCACTGAGCTGTAAGTAAAAAGGTACTTAATAATGAAAATATCTTGCTTTACTTCTGAGGAAAATAATCGAAGCATTTATCTTGCAGTTCAGATCTTAGCCCTTCTCAGCAGAGCTCGTCTTCGGGGGATCTTCTTCCGGAGATGATGGAGAGCGAAACGCCTCCCCCTGCCACACCGCCTCACGAAGCGGGCGACCCCGAGGTGTCAACGTGGAGGGTTTCTCCTGATCCGGCAAGGCCATAAGGTAATCCTATGGCCACCCAAAGTCCTCAGTATCCGGCTCTCGAAGAGAGCAATCAAAAGAATCCGGCACCGTCTGGTGTGCGGTCGAACGTACTGAGGGATCTGCTGGAGCAAGCGGCTATCTCAGAAGAGCACTGCATGTTGATGGGTACGGTGATTGAGAGGATTTCGTCCGTCGAAAGCGGGTTGCATGAAGCCTTTATGAGTCTACTGACGGGTTTTGAGATACGTGAAATGACTTACATTTTTGACAGTACCGCACATTTTTAGATGTGCCCTTTGTAGATAGTAGCCCCTGAGACTCTGGTTGTCGTCGAAAACGGCGGCAAACAGAGGATCATAGTCCCAGGTAATAACCAGACCGCCTTTATGTGCAGGTGGTGGAAGCTCCGGTGGCTAGCCGGACTGATGGGTTTGCCGAACTAAAGCGGCAGCTGGATGCGGCAGATGCCGACATTGTGCTTGTCAACAAGTGGCTTGACGAGGCACAGGGTCAGTGATTTTTCTGGTGATTGTCACATAGTAAGAGCAGCATGATGCCAATATCTTTAATATGTTGTGACAGCAGATGGAGCTGCCACCGTGGAGACCCTTCGGGAGGAACTTGCCTGAGCCAAGGAGCACGCAAGGAGCAGCAATGCAGACGCTTTAAAGGCGGCTGAGGGTTTAAAGGCGGCCGAGAGCAAAGAGAAAATTTCCAAGATGGCCGTGGAGTTAAAAGATGCTGCTGACCGATACCGGCTTCTTGAAGAAGAAAATCGGGCGAAGACGCCAGACCTGGAGAAGGCTCGGGTGGCTGCCAAGGAAGCCCGCTCCAAAATTAGAGCGACGAAGGAGGAGTTGAATCAAGCTGTGGATATTGTTTCTGGGAAGCCCTTCTTGTTACGGACTAAGTTCGGAGGTCGAAAATATGCTCCTCTAGACCGGCTATGGAGTTCTGCGGATGAGTACATGGATTTTGCTGCAAGTGCTGCTGATGCGGCCGAGTACTTCAAGGATCAGAAAGGTCCTAAAGTGGAGAAGCTGTTCTGCTCACAGTTTCACGCTCCAGTCCGTCCGCTGTTGTTGAATGAGTGATTGACCGGTTGGGCCGAGCTCCATAGATTATCCGGACTTGCCATGAGGTCCATTGTGGATCATCTGTGGCCAGGAGGGCCAAGGCCGAATAGCTACTTTAGCTTAGTGTAACAATTCCTTGGTGCTGTGCCACACATCGATGCTGTAAAGTGGTCGGCGTGCATAGAGGGCTCGCGGATGGCCCTTGCCCGTGTCAAAACATACTGGGCGGAGATGGATGCCACCATTGTTGTGGCACAGGGTTCGGCCATAGGCCGAGTGGCCACCGAGCACTACTTTGAAGAAGTTCTGGAAGGCGCTCGTTTGATAGAGGCTCAGTGCTCGAAGAATATTATGTTTAAGTGACATGTATTCCCATTGTAAGAACAATGTTTTATTGAGTTTATCAAGGCTGTATTTATACTTTTGCCCGAAAGTACTATGATGCCTCCTGTGTGGCCGTTTATGTATATATGTATATAACCTAAAAGATGGCAGTCGTCGGCTTCAGCCCCCACGCATATAATACGGGGGTGTTCGCAGAAGACGCATTTTCACACTTGATCCAACGTCTTGGTCCATTAAGGAGGTGATAGCGCAATGAACTAGGCAATTGGACTATAATGCTTTAACACTTTTACTTAGCCAGAGGAGTTTGACAGTGGGGCTACTATATAGCCCCTAGTGGCTCCACGCTCATCCGGATTCGGGGCGCGTACATGCCTGGCCGGGAAACGACCCTTCGTTAAGGCGGAGGAATCCCGAAGATTCCGCTAGGTCATCGAGTGGTTGACCAGTCTCACGCTATATCATGATAGTCAGTTTTCGGCTTTCTCTACTGAGGTGCTCGTCCGAATGAACCAAGGCACAATCGCAGTAGTTCTCCTGGTGCCACCTTAGCCGATAGAGCGGAACGTAAGGCAGCAAAACACAGGAGCCGGGCAAACCCAACATTTGACCAAAGACATGATTCAGAGCTGATGCATATAAGGCCAAACTCGCGACGCCGAACACTTCCTAGGGTATTCGGTCTTTATGATGTAAACCGAGTCGAAACAGTCCCCTTTGTAATAAGCCCCTAGTGTCCAGGTACGTGCAATATTCTGACGTGGCCACATGCCAATACGTCAGCATCCTTCTCAATTGTACTGAGAATCCGAGGGATGTGTATCAACAAGAGACAGTAAAAAAGGTTTACGCGGGGTCTTAATCTAAAAAGAATCCTTGGAACGGGTCCCTGCCGCACGTCTGCGCCTGTGTCTCCGTTGTGCCGTCTTCTGGACGGGTGTAGCACGATGGTCATCTGAAAAAGAGAGGAACTTAATTGAAAAGTTGCCGTGCAAAAGGTAGGTTATACTAAATAAACAATGTACAGTTCAAAATGAGTAAAGTTGAGCCTAATTGCCACTTGTTTGCGCGTGTTGAGCCCCTTGTATTGTAATAGGGGTATAGCCATCAAACCTGTATCAATTACATATAGCTGCACCGGACTCGTCCAACCGCGTCCCTGGTCTTAACGACCTGTCAGATGCTTTAGTTGGTGAGGCTGTTTAGTGTGCGGCAGCCGCACGGTCTTCCGCGTGCAAGGAGCGCTCGCTATTTCCATTTACTATAATGATGCCACGTGGACCGGGCATCTTAAGCATGAGAGAAGCGTAGTGTGGTATTGCGTTAAAGCGAGCGAAAGCTTCGCGTTCGAGTAGTGCTTGATAGCCACTTTGGAACGGAGCGATGTGGAAGGTTAAATTTTCGCTGCGGAAGTTATCAGGAAAGCCGAATATAACCTCTAGTAGCAGGGAGCCCGTGCAATGGGCTTCTGGGCCTGGTGTTACTCCTTTAAAGGTAGTATTGCTATGGCTAATTTTTGTTGGGTCTATCCCCATTTTGTGGACTATGTCCTGATATATCAGGTTTAAACTACTGCCACCGTCCATCAGGACTCGTGTGAAGTGGTATCCGTCAATTATCGGGTGTAACACCAAGGCAGCCCATCGTGCATGCCGGATACTTGCCGAGTAATCCCGATGGTCAAAGGTGATCGGTTGGGACGACCAGTGGCGGAACTCCATGGTGATAGGCCCTGGGGCATGTGTCTCAATGTCACATCCCTAGTTCTGGTATGACCTAGGCTTGCTTTGTGCATCATGTTTAATCTTTCAAATAAATTTGAAATGGGGAAAGTTGCAAACCCTAGCACCAAAGTTTTCCAATAGGTTCAACCTTAAAATGGATTTTCAATGAACCCAAAATGCTCTTCAAAAATGTTCATGCTCTTTGGATAATGTTGGGAACAACAACCAGAGGTGATTCACATTTTTGCTACACATTTTGGATTTTTGAATCAATGCATAAATATTTGATTTGGAGCTGTTTAAATTATATAAATATTTTAATGGCTCCAAAAATGTTGGGAATTGGTGAGGGCCTCTGGAATATTATATCTAGATGCCACAAATATTTTCAGCAATTATGGAAATGTTTTAACATTTCTTTTAGAGTCAAAACAAATGTCAGAAATAAAAAAAGAAAACAAAAAAAGGGAAAAGACTTACCTGGCGCTCACCTGGCAGCCCATCTGGCCGGCCCAGCCCACCAGGGGCAGGGAGGTCTTCTTCCTCCCGCCAGTCGGATGCACGGCGCGTGCCTGACGCGCGCCGGCGCACGCCCGACCACCTCCTGCTTCCCGCCGCTCCCTCGACGCTCTGGAGATGCCACGCGAACCCCCTGGAGCCGTATGGATTCCCCACACCTCCTCTCCCCTTCTCTGTTTCGCTCTCTCTCCCGCAGCTGAACACCACGGTCGCCGCCGATCGCTGCCACCGCGGCCACCGGCCTGCCCTAGCCTCACGGACGTGCCCAGAGCTCCGCCTCACCGCCTGCTATGTCCTCAACGAGCCAGGCGACCCGGGAAGCTCTGCATCAACGCCATCTTCATCTTCTTCATCGCCGGCCACTGAAGCTCGCCGGCGTAGATTCGCGAGCTCCAGACCCTCCCCGGCCTCGCCGTTGACTCTGCTAGATTCGCCGTGAGCCCCTGTTTCTTTCCCCTCTCTCCCCGTGCTCGTCCGCGCCTTCTAGCCACCGTGACCATCGGAGCCGATTGCTCCTCGCCGCCGGCCATGTCGCCACCGCGGCTACGGCCGTGCAAGCACGCGTCCAAGCTTACCAGTGAGCTCACCGCACCCCCACGAGTCCAACGCGCCAAACCGCAGCCTCCCCAAGTGCCCTGCAGTGCCTAACCCGCATCAACCGAGCTCCGCCCGCCGCTGCGAGCCCTGCTCCGGTGAGCTCCGCCGTCCCCGCGACCTCCCCTATGCCCAGGTGGATGCGGTCGAGCGCGGGCTACTGATTGGTAGTCCCCGCGCGCTCTTCCGCCGCCTGTAGCGCGTTCCGGCGAAGCACCGCCGCGCGGTTTGGTCGTTGCCGGCCGAACTCCGGCGAGGCTGATGTGGCGGCTTAATTAGCGCTAATTCCACAGCCTAATCCCCCCCTGAGACTGACAGTGGGCCCCAGAGCCAAGTCAAACCCTGGCCAGTGCGGGTTTGACTCGGGCTTAACCACTGTGTCACTGACGTGTGGCCCCCAGACGTCAGGTTTGACCTGGTCAGCCCTGCCGACGGCTCTGTGACGTCATGCTGACGCGGTAATTGATTTTCTAGATTTTAAATAAGTCAGAGAATTTCAGAAAATAGTTAAAACTTCTAAAAATCATAGAAATTAAACCGTAGCTCAGAATGAAATAATTTATATATGAAAAATCATCAGAAAAATGCAAGGAATCCATTTATGCCAGTTTCGTGCATGAAAAACCAACTTATACTTGCTGTATAAGTGAAACCGTAATAATGGCATGTTATCTACTTAATTTGGGGTTTGCATATGAACCCTTGGTTCATATGGACTCCAACCAAATTGATGCTAGATGCATTAGGGAAAATCATAGCATCTTTGAAATGTCATCTTCATGCATCATATTGTTGCATATGATTGTTTATTGATTGCCGGCACCGTCCCCTCTCGATAGGTTCTACTCCGGAAGGTGTCCCGAGTACCTGTCTGAGGAGCAGTGCTTCTTCGTGGATCTATGAGGCAAGCAACCCCCCCTTGAGCATTTCGATAAATCCCACTCTCTTGCTCTTGCTCCTTACTGCATTAGGACAACAACGATTCAAACTGCTACTTTCTGCTACGGTAGTTGAACCCATTCCTCTGCCTGACCTGTCATTGCCATAGTAAATAGTTGAAACCCACTAGCATGAGTAGGAGTTGCTTGAGCCTTGATGTGCCTGCTCATCCGTGCTTGTTTTCTTTATGCCAGCTATGCTTAGAGTTGTGTCAGGTCTGATTCATCGGGAATGAATCGGAGTGGTGAACATGTCCTACCGGTAAAGGCTAAGTGTGTGAACACGTTTTGGTAAAGGTAGCGATGAGAGGCCATGTAGGAGTACATGGTGGGTTGTCTCATTGGAGCCGTCCCTAAGCACTGAGTTCTGTGTATGTTATCCAAGTCCAGTTACTACCACACATTGGGTTCCGGTTATCCGGCCCCTCTCGGCTTATTAATCCACTTGATCTCTGTCCAGGAGTTGCAACTAGTTTCTGGCGTTTGTAGGTAGTGCTATTTGTCTACCAGGTGGTGTCCGACGGGACGGGCTTGGGACAAACTAGGCACCGTGGCACGGTGTACCAAGCGGCACCCGGATGGTGGGCTTGGGAACGCTGCACACATCGTTTGGGGCCGTGAGCGACACCCCGGCCGGATCTCCTTGCGGATGGAACCCGAATAGGCGATAAACCTGGACGAGAGGATTGTGTGGTTAGTCAGGTCGTGGCCGACACCCTCTCCCGGCTTCCGCTTGAAGGTTGCCGAGGTACAGGACGTGTACAGGGCTATAAGTGGCGAGAGCGTGTGTGAAGGAGTACACCCCTGCAGGGTCAATGTTATCTATTCGAATAGCCGTTTTCCTCGGATATGAAAACTTGGAGAACTTATGTAGTACATAGACAACTTGAAGTGGATACCCTAAAATCCGCAAGATAAGCGTGAGTGCTATGGATGGCCTTCTCGTAGGGAGACGGAAACGGATCCATAGTGGAGTATTGATATGGTGAATATGTGGACTCGTGTGCGTCCTCTCACCTCAAAGAATTTTCTGATACTCGTAGTATAGGTTAGCCACTTAGTCAAAGCTGGCTTGCTGCTGTTAAAACTCCACCGCCCCCTTTGTTGATAATGTTGCATATGTAGATAACTCTGATGTAAGTCTTGCTGAGTACCTTTGTACTCACGTTTGCTTATTTATGTTTTGTAGTTGGTTACACTAGTGACTTCGACGAGTATCTTGTATCCCAGCTACGATCTTGTACCCTTGGGAGGGTCGTGTTTAGTCAGGCTTCTTAGTCTTTTCCTTTTGTAGTTGTCTGTACTCAGACATGTAATGCTTCCGTTGCTTGTATGCTCTGAATGATGGGTCATGAGACCCCTGGTTGTATTGAATGCTATGTGGCTCTTCTGGGCCTTTATCTATATGAGTTTGAGTTATGTTGTGATGCCATGTTGTACCGCACATACCTGCATGTCATGCGTACATGTAACATGTATTGCTATGTGTGGGATCCGACAACCTAGTTGTTTACCTCTGGTAGCCTCTCTTATGGGGAAATGTAGTCTTGTGCTTCCATGAGCCATAGTAGTCCGCTACAGCCCGGTTCACCGGAGTCCTGCTAGCCCAGCACTACTGCTCCGAAACATTTGACTGGCCGGCATGTGATTCACTTCGTTCCTGTGTCTGTCCCTTCGGGGAAATGTCACATGGTGACATCCGGAGTCCCACCTAGCCTGCTATAGCCCGGGTTCCCGGAGTCCTGTTAGCCCAGTGCTACAGCCTGGATTCATACGCTATTGACCGACATGCTCGTGGTTGATTCATGTATGCCTGTCCCCGTAAGTTAGTGCTACTTTGGGTTCACGACTAGTCATGTCGGCCCGGGTTCTCTGTCATATGGATGCTAGCGACACTATCATATACGTGAGCCAAAAGGCGCAAACGGTCCCGGTCCAGTTAAGGTGGCACCCATGGGAATACCGTGCGTGAGGCCGCAAAGTGATATGAAGTGTTACATGCTAGATCGGTGTGACTTAGGATCGGGGTCCCAACAGCGTTGGTATCAGAGCCTGACTGACTGTAGGATTACCAAGCCAAACTGGTCGAAGTTGAGTCTAGAAATGCTTTAGTTATATAAGGGAATTGATTGTGGAAGGGAACGTAAGGCTCTTTTTATTCCTTTACCTCATGTCATTCTTTCTGAGTCAGCCTCTTCTTTTCTACGAGGGTCAAGGCCTAGGCTTCTCCTCTATCTCTCAGGATGACGTGTTACTAAACCGTAAAGTCTTAGGATTGTTGGGTTGTGTCTCCGTACAGTTCTACTACTTCCGTGTGTCGTCAGTTTGACCCAGAACATTGATATTATGATGCTGATTGATTATGCTATTCCTTTGATGAATGTCTCAAAAATCCTTTTGAGCATTTACAGCCGTTATGCTGCCGAAATTGTCTCAGGATTTCAAGAGTTTCCAATGCTTTTGCATTACATTCCGCATCCTTATGTCGATGCTAATTCCATCCTTGTTTCCTTGGTTTCTGTGCCAGGATGTCGTCTGCTAACCGAGGTTCAGTTGCTCATAGCAAGAACCCCAGAGATGGTAGGTATGAGGATCCTTCTGACCAGCCTTTGATGGCAGAGTTTTTGGTAGCATCCGAGAGGAACAAGCGTGAGACTAACCGCTTGCTGGCACAGATTGAGCAGAACACCGCACATCAGCGTAAGAAGTTGGTTTCCATTACCGACTTCATTGGTCTGAAACCACCCACCTTCCATCATTCCATTGAGCCACTCGATGCAGATTACTAGCTCCGGAGCATCACTCACAAGTTGCATTCTGCGATCGTAGCTGAAGGTGACAAGGTCACCTATGCTACCTATCACCTGGAAGGTCCTGCTAGTATTTGGTGGCAGAGCTATGAGGCTATGCTTCCAGCTGGCCAGTTTCCTACGTGGAAAGATTTCACCAAGGCTTTTCGTGAGCACCACATTCCTCAGGCTGTCATTGACCGCAAGAGGGAAGAGTTCTGTAGTTTTACCCAGGGTAAGCTGCCTGTTGATGCTTACAGTAGCGAGTTTGGAAACCTCGCCCGCTATGCTACAGAAGAAGTGTCCATGGATGCTAAGAAGCAGGCTAGGTTCCGGAAGGGTCTCAACCCTAAGTTGCGTCGTGATCTCCACCTGCATCATTGTGATACTTTCCAGGCTCTTGTGAACAAGGCCATTAATGCAGAGACCGCTCAGCTCACTTACGAGGAGTCTCGTAAGCACAACCGTGATCTGGGTTCTTCCTCCCGCTCTGGCTCTCAGAAGCGACAGATTTGGATTCCGAACTCGGCTCTTCCACCTGGATATGCACCGAGGCCATCCGATGTGGCGCCTCACCCAACTCAGCAACGTGCTCCACCCAGGCCTATTAGTGGACCACTTGCCAATGTAGGTCCACGTCCTACCTCAGGAACTTGCTTCACCTGCGGAGAACCAGGACACTACGCACGCGACTGCCCTCAGTCCAGTTATGCTCCACCCCAGTTTGAGAGGTCTGCTGGCCGTGAAAAGCCATCAGGCAAGATGATCAGTACCAAACTAGCCTCCATGGAACGAGCATGTGTGCACCATGTCTCAGCTTCAGAAGTTCAAGATGATTCTGACGTCATACTGGGTACACTTCTTGTCAATTGTCACCCAGCTTCAGTTCTGTTCGATACCGGAGCATCCCACTCCTTCATATCCGAAGGTTATGCTCGGTTGGAAGACATGTCATTTTGTGATATGCCAACTCCACTAATAATCCAGACTCCTGGTTCCAAATGGCAAACCTCCAAGGTTAGCCATGGTAATGAAATCTTTGTTGACAGACTGGTATTCCTTGCTTCTTTGATATCTCTCAAGTCTTCAGATATTAACATCATCTTGGGTATGGACTGGATGACAGCTCATCATGCCAAGATCGATTGTTACACCAGATCTGTTCAACTTACACATCCATCTGGCAAAATAGTCACTGTCTCCACTAGAGTTGCAAGGCGTCAACTCTATTCTCTTAATGCTAGCCCTCTTCCAGACCTTGAAGATATTCTGGTAGTCCGTGATTTCCCGGATATTTTTCTAGATGAACTGCCAGGTGTCCCACCTGGCAGAGATGTAGAGTTTGTCATAGAACTTATCCCAGGAACTGTTCCAATCTCTAGGAGACCATACAAGATGGCACCTTTGGAGTTAGCCGAGCTTAAGAAACAACTTGATGAGTCCTTGCAAAAGGGTTTCATCCGTCCCAGTTCTTCTCCTTGGGCTTGTCCTGTCCTCTTTGTCAAGACGAAGGATGGTATGGATCGGATGGTTGTAGATTATCGTCCCGTTAATTTGGTCACGATAAAGAACAGGTATCCGCTCCCCAGGATCAACGACCTGTATGATCAGCTCGCTGGATCCTCAGTCTTTTCCAAGATGGATTTGAGGTTAGGCTACCACCAAATGAAAATCAGAAACGGGGACATCCCCAAAACGGCCTTTGTCACTCGTTATGGTCAATACGAGTACACCGTGATGTCTTTTGGCCTAACCAATGCTCCAGCTACTTTCTCCTGCTTGATGAACTCGATCTTTATGGAGTACTTAGATAAGTTCGTCGTGGTTTACCTCGATGATATTCTTATTTACTCGAAGAACGAGGAAGAGCATGCCGAACATCTTAGGCTTGTGTTAGAAAAACTCAGAGAGCATCGTCTTTATGCCAAGTTCTCCAAGTGTGAATTTTGGTTGCCAGAAGTGACCTATCTAGGCCACGTGATCTCTGGTAAGGGCATTGCTGTCAATCCCGAGAGAGTCAAAGCCGTTCTCTATTGGACTCCACCCGAAACGGTCAAACAAGTTAGGAGTTTCCTTGGTCTAGCCAGTTATTGTCGCCGCTTCGTTGAAAACTTCTCCAAAGTGGACAAACCCCTCACGGAGCTTCTCAAGAAAGATAAAAGGTTTGAGTGGACCCCACAGTGTGAGCACAGTTTTCAGGAACTAAAAGGACGCCTGACTTCTGCGCCCATACTCGTGCCACCGGATTTCACTAAAGACTTTGTTATCTATTGCGACGCTTCGCGTCAAGGACCAGGTTGCATTCTTATGCAGGATCATCATGTGATTGCCTATGCATCTCGACAGTTGCATCCACATGAGGAAAATTATCCTACACATGATCTAGAGCTTGTAGCCGTAGTCTATGCACTTAAGACTTGGCGACATTACCTTCTTGGTAACCGTTGCGAAATCTACACTGACCATCAGAGTCTCAAGTATATCTTCACCCAACCGGATCTGAATCTCAGACAGAGACGTTGGTTGGAGTTGATCTTGGATTACGACTTAAGAATCACCTACACCCCAGGCAAAGCCAATGTCATGGCTGATGCTTTAAGTCGTAAATCCTATTGCAACAACCTCATGTTGCAACAATGTCAACCACCTCTCCATGAGGAATTTTGTAAGCTTAACCTTCACATAGCTGCTCGTGGTTCTCTTTCTACCTTGGTGGTGAAACCTACCCTTACGGATCAGATCATAGAGGCTCAGAAGCATGATACGGGAATTTCCCGGATCAAGAAGAATATTTCCAAGGGAGTTTCTGGCTGTTTCTCTATGGATGAACGAGGTGTTGTTTACTTTGGAAACCGTTTGGTGGTTCCCAAATGTCAACAGATGCAGCAACTGATCCTTAAGGAGGCCCATGAATCCCCTCTCACGATTCATCCGGGTAGTACAAAGATGTATCAGGACCTACGCCAGAGGTTCTGGTGGACTAGGATGAAGAGAGAAATCACTCAGTATATTGCCAACTGTGACGTTTGTCGTCGCGTTAAGGCAGAGCATCAAAGACCTGCTGGCACCCTTCAACCTTTAGCTATTCCCGAGTGGAAATGGGACAAAGTTGGTATGGACTTCATCACCGGCTTTCCCAGGACCAAGAAAGGAAATAATGCTATCTTCGTAGTCATTGATCGTCTCTCCAAAGTGGCTCACTTCCTACCTGTTCGAGAGAGTATCATTGCTAGTGTGATCGCTGACTTATATATCTCCCGAATAGTGTCACTCCATGGTGTTCCACTAGAGATCAATTCAGACCGTGGCAGTATTTTCACCTCTCATTTCTGGGAAAGCTTCCAGAATGCCATGGGAACCCATCTTTCTTTCAGTACCTCTTTCCACCCTCAGTCAAGTGGTCAGGTGGAAAGGGTCAACCAAATTCTCGAAGACATGCTTAGAGCTTGCGTTATCTCATTCGGAATAGATTGGGAGAAATGTCTTCCCTTTGCCGAGTTTGCTTATAACAATAGCTACCAATCCAGTCTTAGGAAAGCACCCTTTGAGATTCTGTATGGACGAAGATGTCGAACACCTTTGAACTGGTAAGAAACCGGTGAAAGACAATTCTTTGGACCGGATATGATCCAGGAGGCAGAAGAGCAAGTTCGCATCATTCGTGAGAATTTGAAAACAGCCCAATCTCGTCAAAAGAGCCAGTATGACCGTCGTCATAAGGAAGTGGCTTATGAAGTTGGCGACAAGGCTTACCTTCGGGTTACTCCTTTGAAGGGTACCCATCGTTTCGGTATCAAGGGCAAGTTGGCTCCTCGTTACATCGGTCCTTTTCGCATTCTCGCTAAATGAGGAGAGGTTGCCTACCAGTTGGAACTACCCCCACATCTTTCTCGAGTTCATGATGTCTTCCACGTCTCTCAACTCAGGCGTTGCTTCTCGAATCCCATCCGCGGAGTGGACCACGAAACGCTTGATCTCCAAGATAACCTCACTTATCGAGAGTACCCCGTTCGCATTCTGGATCAAGCAGAGCGTGTTACTCGACGTCATAACATCAAGTTTCTCAAGGTTCATTGGTCTCATCATGCCGAGAGAGAAGCTACTTGGGAGCGAGAAGATCGTCTTCGACTTGAGTACCCCGCTTTCTTTCCGCCAACTCCTGAATCTCGGGACGAGATTTTTTCGAGTGGGGGCGAGTTGTCAAATCCCTAGTTCTGGTATGACCTAGGCTTGCTTTGTGCATCATGTTTAATCTTTCAAATAAATTTGAAATGGGGAAAGTTGCAAACCCTAGCACCAAAGTTTTCCAATAGGTTCAACTTTAAAATGGATTTTCAATGAACCCAAAATGCTCTTCAAAAATGTTCATGCTCTTTGGATAATGTTGGGAACAACAACCAGAGGTGATTCACATTTTTGCTACACATTTTGGATTTTTGAATCAATGCATAAATATTTGATTTGGAGCTGTTTAAATTATATAAATATTTTACTGGCTCCAAAAATGTTGGGAATTGGTGAGGGCCTCTGGAATATTATATCTAGATGCCACAAATATTTTCAGCATTTATGGAAATGTTTTAACATTTCTTTTAGAGTCAAAACAAATGTCAGAAATAAAAAAGAAAACAAAAAAGGGAAAAGACTTACCTGGCGCTCACCTGGCAGCCCATCTGGCCGGCCCAGCCCACCAGGGGCAGGGAGGTCTTCTTCCTCCCGCCAGTCGGATGCACGGCGCGTGCCTGACGCGCGCCAGCGCACGCCCGGCCACCTCCTGCTTCTGCCGCTCCCTCGACGCTTTGGAGATGCCACGCGAACCCCCTGGAGCCGTATGGATTCCCCACACCTCCTCTCCCCTTCTCTGTTTCGCTCTCTCTCCCTTAGCCGAACACCACGGTCCCCACACCTCCTCAACGAGCCAGGCGACCCGGGAAGCTCTGCATCAACGCCATCTTCATCTTCTTCATCGTCGGCCACTGAAGCTCGCCGGCGTAGATTCGCGAGCTCCAGACCCTCCCCGGCCACGCCGTTGACCCTGCTAGATTCGCCGTGAGCCCCTGTTTCTTTCCCCTCTCTCCCCGTGCTCGTCCGCGCCTTCTAGCCACCGTGACCATCGGAGCCGATTGCTCCTCGCCGCCGGCCATGTTGCCACCGCGGCTACGGCCGTGCAAGCACGCGTCCAAGCTTACTAGTGAGCTCACCGCACCCCCACGAGTCCAACGCGCCAAACCGCAGCCCCCCTAGCGCCCTGCAGTGCCTAACCCGCATCAACCGAGCTCCGGCCGCCACCGTGAGCCCTGCTCCGGCGAGCTCCGCCGTCCCCGCGACCTCCCCTATGCCCAGGTGGATGCGGTCGAGCGCGGGCTACCGATTGGTAGTCCTCGCGCGCTCTTCCGCCGCCTGTAGCGCGTTCCGGTGAAGCACCGCCGCGCGGTTTGGTCGTCGCCGGCCGAACTCCGACGAGGCTGATGTGGCGGCTTAATTAGCGCTAATTCCATAGCCTAATCCCCCCCTGAGACTGACAGTGGGCCCCAGAGCCAAGTCAAACCCTGGCCAGTGCGGGTTTGACCCGGGCTTAACCACTTTGTCACTGACGTGTGGCCCCCACACGTCAGGTTTGACCTGGTCAGCCCTGCTGACGCCTCTGTGATGTCACGCTGACGCGGTAATTGATTTTCTAGATTTTAAATAATTCAGAGAATTTCAGAAAATAGTTAAAACTTCTAAAAATCATAGAAATTAAACCGTAGCTCAGAATGAAATAATTTATATATGAAAAATCATCAGAAAAATGCAAGGAATCCATTTATGCCAGTTTCATGCATGAAAAACCAACTTATACTTGCTGTATAAGTGAAAACATAATAATGGCATGTTATCTACTTAATTTGGGGTTTGCATATGAACCCTTGGTTCATATGGACTCCAACCAAATTGATGCTAGATGCATTAGGGAAAATCATAGCATCTTTGAAATGTCATCTTCATGCATCATATTGTTGCATATGATTGTTTATTGATTGCCGGCACCGTCCCCTCTCGATAGGTTCTACTCTGGAAGGTGTCCCGAGTACTTGTCTGAGGAGCAGTGCTTCTTCGTGGGTCTATCAGGCAAGCAACCCCCCTTGAGAATTTCGATAAATCCCACTCTCTTGATCTTGCTCCTTACTGCATTAGGACAACAATGATTCAAACTGCTACTTTCTGCTACGGTAGTTGAACCCATTCCTCTGCATGACCTGTCATTGCCACAGTAAATAGTTGAAACCCACTAGCATGAGTAGGAGTTGCTTGAGCCTTGATGTGCCTGCTCATCCATGCTTGTTTTCTTTATGCCAGCTATGCTTAGAGTTGTGTCAGGTCTGATTCATCGGGAATGAATCGGAGTGGTGAACATGTCCTACCGGTAAAGGCTAAGTGTGTGAACACGTTTTGGTAAAGGTAGCGATGAGAGGCCATGTAGGAGTACATGGTGGGTTGTCTCATTGGAGCCGTCCCTAAGCACTGAGTTCTGTGTATGTTATCCAAGTCCAGTTACTACCACACATTGGGTTCCGGTTATCCGGCCCCTCTCGTCTTATTAATCCACTTGATCTCTGTCCAGGAGTTGCAACTAGTTTTGGCATTTGTAGGTAGTGCTATTTGTCTACCAGGTGGTGTCTGACGGGACGGGCTTGGGACAGACTAGGCACCGTGGCACGGTGTACCAAGTGGCACCCGGATGGTGGGCTTGGGAACCCTGCACACATCGTTTGGGGCCGTGAGCGACACCCCGGCCGGATCTCCTTGCGGATGGAACCCGAATAGGCGATAAACCTGGACGAGAGGCTTGTGTGGTTAGTCAGGTCGTGGCCGACGCCCTCGCACGACTTCCGCTTGAAGGTTGCCGAGGTACATGACGTGTACAGGACTATAAGTGGCGAGAGCATATGTGAAGGAGTACACCCCTGCAGGGTCAATGTTATCTATTCGAATAGCCGTTTTCCTCGGATATGGAAACTTGGAGAACTTATGTAGTACATAGACAACTTGAAGTGGATACCCTAAAATCCGCAAGATAAGCGTGAGTGCTATGGATGGCCTTCTCGTAGGGAGACGGAAACGGATCCATAGTGGAGTATTGATATGGTGAATATGTGGACTCGTGTGCGTCCTCTCACCTCAAAGAAGTTTCTGATACTCGTAGTATAGGTTAGCCACTGAGTCAAAGATGGCTTGCTACTGTTAAAACTCCACCACCCCCTTTGTTGATAATGTTGCATATGTAGATAGCTCTGATGTAAGTCTTGCTAAGTACCTTTGTACTCACGTTTGCTTATTTATGTTTTGCAGTTGGTTACACTAGTGACTTCGACGAGTAGCTTGTATCCCAGCTACGATCTTGTACCCTTGGGAGGGTCGTGTTTAGTCAGGCTTCTTAGTCTTTTCCTTTTGTAGTTGTCTGTACTCAGACATGTAATGCTTCCGTTGCTTGTATGCTCTGAATGATGGGTCATGAGACCCCTGGTTGTATTGAATGCTATGTGGCTCTTCTGGGCCTTTATCTATATGAGTTTGAGTTATGTTGTGATGCCATGTTGTACCGCACATACCTGCATGTCATGCGTACGTGTAACGTGTATTGCTATGTGTGGGATCCGACAACCTAGTTGTTTACCTCTGGTAGCCTCTCTTATGGGGAAATGTAGTCTTGTGCTTCCATGAGCCATAGTAGTCCGCTACAGCCCGGTTCACCGGAGTCCTGCTAGCCCAGCACTACTACTCCGAAACATTTGACTGGCCGGCATGTGATTCACTTCGTTCCTGTGTCTGTCCCTTCGGGGAAATGTCACACGGTGACATCCGGAGTCCTGCCTAGCCTGCTACAGCCCGGGTTCCCGGAGTCCTGTTAGCCCAGTGCTACAGCCCGGATTCATACGCTGTTGACCGACATGCTTGTGGTTGATTCATGTATGCCTGTCCCCGTAAGTTAGTGCTACTTTGGGTTCACGACTAGTCATGTCGGCCCGGGTTCTCTGTCATATGGATGCTAGCGACACTATCATATACGTGAGCCAAAAGGCGCAAACGGTCCCGGTCCAGTTAAGGTGGCACCCATGGGAATACCGTGCGTGAGGCCGCAAAGTGATATGAAGTGTTACATGCTAGATCGGTGTGACTTAGGATCGGGGTCCCAACAGCGTTGGTATCAGAGCCTGACTGACTGTAGGATTACCAAGCCAAACTGGTCGAAGTTGAATCTAGAAATGCTTTAGTTATATAAGGGAATTGATTGTGGAAGGGAACGTAAGGCTCTTTTTACTCCTTTACTTCATGCGATTCTTTCTGAGTCAGCCTCTTCTTTTCTACGAGGGTTAAGGCCTAGGCTTCTCCTCTATCTCTCAGGATGACGTGTTACTAAACCGTAAAGTCTTAGGATTGTTGGGTTGTGTCTCCGTACAGTTCTACTACTTCCGTGTGTCGTCAGTTTGACCCAGAACATTGATATTATGATGCTGATTGATTATGCTATTCCTTTGATGAATGTCTCAAAAATCCTTTTGAGCATTTACAGCCGTTATGCTGCCGAAATTGTCTCAGGATTTCAAGAGTTTCCAATGCTTTTGCATTACATTCCGCATCCTTATGTCGATGCTAATTCCATCCTTGTTTCCTTGGTTTCTGTGCCAGGATGTCGTCTACTAACCGAGGTTCAGTTGCTCATAGCAAGAACCCTAGAGATGGTAGGGATGAGGATCCTTCTGACCAGCCTTTGATGGCAGAGTTTTTGGTAGCATCCGAGAGGAACAAGCGTGAGACTAACCGCTTGCTGGCACAGATTGAGCAGAACACCGCACATCAGCGTAAGAAGTTGGTTTCCATTACCGACTTCATTGGTCTGAAACCACCCACCTTCCATCATTCCATTGAGCCACTCGATGCAGATTACTAGCTCCGGAGCATCACTCACAAGTTGCATTCTGCGATCGTAGCTGAAGGTGACAAGGTCACCTATGCTACCTATCACCTGGAAGGTCCTGCTAGTATTTGGTGGCAGAGCTATGAGGCTGTGCTTCCAGCTGGCCAGTTTCCTATGTGGAAAGATTTCACCGAGGCTTTTCGTGAGCACCACATTCCTCAGGCTCTCATTGACCGCAAGAGGGAAGAGTTCTGTAGTTTTACCCAGGGTAAGCTGACTGTTGATTCTTACAGTAGCGAGTTTGGAAACCTCGCCCGCTATGCTACAGAAGAAGTGTCCACGGATGCTAAGAAGCAGGCTAGGTTCCGGAAGGGTCTCAACCCTAAGTTGCGTCGTGATCTCCACCTGCATCATTGTGATACTTTCCAGGCTCTTGTGAACAAGGCCATTAATGCAGAGACCGCTCAGCTCACTTACGAGGAGTCTCGTAAGCACAACCGTGATCTGGGTTCTTCCTCCCGCTCTGGCTCTCAGAAGCGACGGATTTGGATTGCGAACTCGGCTCTTCCACCTGGATATGCACCAAGGCCATCCGATGTGGCGCCTCACCCAACTCAGCAACGTGCTCCACCCAGGCCTATTAGTGGACCACTTGCCAATGTAGGTCCACGTCTTACCTCAGGAACTTGCTTCACCTGATGAGAACCAGGACACTGCGCACGCGACTGTCCTCAGTCCAGTTATGCTCCACCCCAGTCTGAGAGGTCTGCTGGCCATGAAAAGCCATCAGGCAAGATGATCAGTACCAAACCAGCCTCCATGGAACGAGCATGTGTGCACCATGTCTCAGCTTCAGAAGTTCAAGATGATTCTGACGTCATACTGGGTACACTTCTTGTCAATTGTCACCCAGCTTCAGTTCTGTTCGATACCGGAGCATCCCACTCCTTCATATCCGAAGGTTATGCTCGGTTGGAAGACATGTCATTTTGTGATATGCCAACTCCACTAATAATCCAGACTCCTGGTTCCAAATGGCAAACCTCCAAGGTTAGCCATGGTAATGAAATCTTTGTTGACAGACTGGTATTCCTTGCTTCTTTGATATCTCTCAAGTCTTCAGATATTAACATCATCTTGGGTATGGACTGGATGACAGCTCATCATGCCAAGATCGATTGTTACACCAGATCTGTTCAACTTACACATCCATCTGGCAAAATAGTCACTGTCTCCACTAGAGTTGCAAGGCGTCAACTCTATTCTCTTAATGCTAGCCCTCTTCCAGACCTTGAAGATATTCTGGTAGTCCGTGATTTCCCGGATATTTTTCTAGATGAACTGCCAGGTGTCCCACCTGGCAGAGATGTAGAGTTTGTCATAGAACTTATCCCAGGAACTGTTCCAATCTCTAGGAGACCATACAAGATGGCACCTTTGGAGTTAGCCGAGCTTAAGAAACAACTTGATGAGTCCTTGCAAAAGGGTTTCATCCGTCCCAGTTCTTCTCCTTGGGCTTGTCCTATCCTCTTCGTCAAGAAGAAGGATGGTACGGATCGGATGGTTGTAGATTATCTTCCTGTTAATTTGGTCACGATAAAGAACAGGTATCCGCTCCCCAGGATCAACGACCTGTATGATCAGCTCGCTGGATCCTCAGTCTTTTCCAAGATGGATTTGAGGTTAGGCTACCACCAAATGAAAATCAGAAACGGGGACATCCCCAAAACGGCCTTTGTCACTCGTTATGGTCAATACGAGTACACCGTGATGTCTTTTGGCCTAACCAATGCTCCAGCTACTTTCTCCCGCTTGATGAACTCGATCTTTATGGAGTACTTAGATAAGTTCATCGTGGTTTATCTCGATGATATTCTTATTTACTCGAAGAACGAGGAAGAGCATGCCGAACATCTTAGGCTTGTGTTAGAAAAACTCAGAGAGCATCGTCTTTATGCCAAGTTCTCCAAGTGTGAATTTTGGTTGCCAGAAGTGACCTATCTAGGCCACGTGATCTCTGGTAAGGGCATTGCTGTCAATCCCGAGAGAGTCAAAGCCGTTCTCTATTGGACTCCACCCGAAACGGTCAAACAAGTTAGGAGTTTCCTTGGTCTAGCCAGTTATTGTCACCGCTTCGTTGAAAACTTCTCCAAAGTGGCCAAACCCCTCACGGAGCTTCTCAAGAAAGATAAAAGGTTTGAGTGGACCCCACAGTGTGAGCACAGTTTTCAGAAACTGAAAAGACGCCTGACTTCTGCGCCCATACTCGTGCCACCGGATTTCACTAAAGACTTTGTTATCTATTGCGACGCTTCGCGTCAAGGACCAGGTTGCATTCTTATGCAGGATCATCATGTGATTGCCTATGCATCTCGACAGTTGCATCCACATGAGGAAAATTATCCTACACATGATCTAGAGCTTGTAGCCGTAGTCTATGCACTTAAGACTTGGCGACATTACCTTCTTGGTAACCGTTGCGAAATCTACACTGACCATCAGAGTCTCAAGTATATCTTCACCCAACCGGATCTGAATCTCAGACAGTGACGTTGGTTGGAGTTGATCTCGGATTACGACTTAAGAATCACCTACACCCCAGGCAAAGCCAATGTCATGGCTGATGATTTTAGTCGTAAATCCTATTGCAACAACCTCATGTTGCAACAATGTCAACCACCTCTCCATGAGGAATTTTGTAAGCTTAACCTTCACATAGCTGCTCGTGGTTCTCTTTCTACCTTGGTGGTGAAACCTACCCTTACGGATCAGATCATAGAGGCTCAGAAGCATGATACGGGAATTTCCCGGATCAAGAAGAATATTTCCAAGGGAGTTTCTGGCTGTTTCTCTATGGATGAACGAGGTGTTGTTTACTTTGGAAACCGTTTGGTGGTTCCCAAATGTCAACAGATGCAGCAACTGATCCTTAAGGAGGCCCATGAATCCCCTCTCACGATTCATCCGGGTAGTACAAAGATGTATCAGGACCTACGCCAGAGGTTCTGGTGGACTAGGATGAAGAGAGAAATCACTCAGTATATTGCCAACTGTGACGTTTGTCGTCGCGTTAAGGCAGAGCATCAAAGACCTGCTGGCACCCTTCAACCTTTAGCTATTCCCGAGTGGAAATGGGACAAAGTTGGTATGGACTTCATCACCGGCTTTCCCAGGACCAAGAAAGGAAATAATGCTATCTTCGTAGTCATTGATCGTCTCTCCAAAGTGGCTCACTTCCTACCTGTTCGAGAGAGTATCACTGCTAGTGAGCTCGCTGACTTATATATCTCCCGAATAGTGTCACTCCATGGTGTTCCACTAGAGATCAATTCAGACCGTGGCAGTATTTTCACCTCT
>NC_053026.1:15864839-15957300 GCF_003073215.2 Triticum urartu
AGGGCAATGCGGGTTCGGACGTCAGCTCGCGATATTGGGCCGCCGTAGAACATCCCATTCTCTTCAAGGACATCATTGATGATGATGGACGCAATTTCCTGTTGGATCCAGTAGAAATCATTTCAAAATCGATTATCTGGCACAGCTCCAAAGGCTTCGGCCCATCTTTGGATATGGGTATCGGATGAAGATTTCATGCAAAGTGATTGCACGTCCCTTATGTACTCCATCATTAGATGGATGACGTAGAATCCATCATTTTCACTTCTTGCCGGTTGTAGGATGCAACAGAAGTCAGTCTTGTGGCTGAAACAAAGCCCGACCTTATTTGTTTTTTTGCATTGGATGTAGCCACCCCGCATGCTGAAGCCTAGTATAGCTCTGTCGAGAACATACTTTATGTGTGTGTAATATTTCTTCTGTATGTTCTTCGATGGGTCCAAATATAGAGCGCGGGAGTAACGCGGGTAAAGAACAATGAGAACGGCATGACACCCCCCCCGCTGCGCAAAATACACGATCAAGTTTAGCCTCCATGCGTGCAAAGTAACTATTGAAATGCACGAAAGGATGTATGTGTTATAGTGCTATCCGCGGTTGTCTTACCTGGGATGGTAAGGTAGGAGAATCGTTTCTTTGTCCTTATTGCTGACCAAGAATTCTTCGATGTACTGACTCGCATATTGATGGTTGGCGTCATTGATTGACAAGAAGCCTTCATGCATGTAGTATGGGTCCGCAACCGCAAGACCGGTGAGTTGCTCTCTCCTGACGATGTAGTTCATGTGCAACGCATACAGGCGGACGAAGGTAAAATCGAGTGTCCTCATTTGAAACATCTGGAAGATGTAATCAAACCTCAGGAAGAAGAGGTCCGCGGGGCATGTGTGGACATACATCTTGCAACTGCTCGGCACATGAACCGTATAAAGTGGGTATCCTGGATCATCCGAGGCGAGGAGGCTTCTCTCTGTCGAAAGCACATGGTCATGGAGTCTCCTGAGATCCCCTTCTATGGCAGCTAGTGCATTCGCCGGTACCACTGGCTATCCCGTGACATGGATTAATGGCGCATGTTTCATCGGTACACGGTCAACCTTGGTCGAAGGCGGCTAGCTGCTAGAACCAACATTGCCAGCTTTATTGGATTTTCTCCCCGCCGGTATCTTCCTCTGCTTCTTCTTGGTGGGCTCAGGTGCTGGTGGGTCTATCAGACCCTCCCTGAGCACCACCCCTAGTGTTGTCGGGCTCAGCTTTGGACGACTCTGGCTAATCAGTTGAGCTTGGGTGGAGCCGGAATCTGGAGGCGTGTCCTGCGAGGATTGCATGAACAAAGACTTCTTGCACTCCCGAGGACGTTCCGGCTCTGGTACATGCATCTCATATTCATATGGTTGACTCATTGTTACATCATTGTCACATCGTTGTCAAAGGCAGTATTGAAATACTGGTTAGGGTCATCGTCGGCCTCCTCCATGTCATGATCCCTATCCTCTTCCATGGGGCAGATGGCATCATCTGCCGGCGGAACGGTTGGCCCTCCTTCCTCATGTCTCTCGATCTCAGCAAGCAGCACAGACGATGGTTGTACTTGTGTAGGTGGCGTTGTGGTCATACCTTCCTGAGGTCCCATTGGTGTGCTCCCGTCCACCTCGACACGAAGAAGATTTTTCGGCCACGGGATCGGCCAATTTTTGCATTGCCCAAGCTGCGTGGGGGTCTCGTCATCCTCTCCATCGGTTTGTATCGGACGAGGGAGACCCTCGTAGCCCAATTTCACACTCGCCACGGAGACCCTTAAGGTGTTATTAGGCACCTGCCGGTGGTGAAACAATCGATCCTTAGGCTTCACTATAGTACCCTTCCCCACATCCACCAACCCGCCCTTCATGTTGTAAAGGAGGGTGCACGGAGTGGAGTCGACCTACAAAGACATATATGTGCGGCGTCAGAGATCCAAAAAGAATGGAAACTGAAGATTAATTAATTAGTTGAGTTGATGAAGGTGCGACGACGCGTATTTACTATGAGGGCGACGAGCTCAGCCAATGTCGACGGCCCGACATTCAAGCCAGAGACAGAGCTAGGGCTGCTGTGAGAGCTGGGCGGAGGAGCAGGTGCCGCTGGAGGAGGTGCGCGGGTTGCCATACTAGGTACGGGTATGGGTGCGGTGTTCATTGAGTTGCTCCCGGTGAAGTTGGGCATGGGAAAATCACTTGGTGGCGCATTTGGATTTTGTTGCACCCATGTGACCATTGTTGGAATCAAGCTTGTAAATGCAGCCACCATATCAGATCTACAGTCAGCGATTATCTCAGCTTTTGCTTTCTGCATCGCCCGCGCCACCTTCTCGTCGATAGTCACTTGACTAAACTTCTTTCTCTGTCTTTTGGCCTCGGGGTCCTCGTTACAATAGTACTTCCAAGTGGCCCTGAGGGAGTCCTGGATTAGGGGGTGTCCGGATGGCCGGACTATACCTTCAGCCGGACTCCTGTGCTACGAAGACACAAGATTGAAGACTCTATCCCGTGTCCGGAAGGGACTTTCCTTGGCGTGGAAGGCAAGCTTGGCGATACGGATATGTAGATCTCCTACCATTGTAACCGACTCTATGTAACCCTAACCCTATCCGGTGTATATATAAACCGGAGAGTTTTAGTCCGTAGGACAACGTACACATCAACAATCATACCATAGGCTAGCTTCTAGGGTTTAGCCTCTTTGATCTCGTGGTAGATCTACTCTTGTACTACCCATATCATCAATATTAATCAAGCAGGACGTAGGGTTTTACCTCCATCGAGAGGGACCGAACCTGGGTAAAACTTCGTGTCCCTTGCCTCCTGTTACCATCCGGCCTAGACGCACAGTTCAGGACCCCCTACCCGAGATCCGCCGGTTTTGACACCGACATTGGTGCTTTCATTGAGAGTTCCTCTGTGTTGTCGCCGTCAGGCTCGATGGCTCCTACGATCACCAATAACGATGCAGTCCTGGGTGAGACCTTCCTCCCTGGACAGATCTTTGTCTTCGGCGGCTTCGCACTACGGGCCAATTCACTTGGCCATCTGGAGCAGATCGAAAGCTACGCCCCTGGCCGTCAGGTCATATTTGGAAGTTTAAACTACACGACTGACATCCACGGGGACTTGATCTTCGACGGATTCGAGCCACTGCCGAGCGCGCCGCACTGTCCGGACGAGCATGATCTAGCTCTGCCGCCGAACAGTACCCTGGAGGCCGCACCCGCATCGGCTTCGACCCTTAATTCGGAGCCAACCGCGCCGATCGAGGATGGGTGGTTGGACGCCGCCTCGAGGACTGCGATCCCAACGGCGATTGAGCGAAACACCAGCCCCGCACTCCGCGAGACTCGTGACTCCAAGGAGCCGGACTCCTCTCCGGAACCCGAACCCTCCGTGCCCCTGCCGATCGAATCCGATTGGGCGCCGATCATGGAGTTTACTGCCGCGAACATCTTCCAGCACTCGCCTTTCGGCGATATTCTGAAGACACTAAAGTCTCTCTCTTTATCAGGAGAGCCCTGGCCGAACTACGGTCAGCAAGGTTGCGGTACGGACGATGAAGAAATTCAAAGCCCACCCACCACCCACTTTGTAGCCAGTGTCAACGATTTTAACCGACATGCTCGACCTCGACTCCGAAGACATCGACGGTATGGACGCCGATGAAGGAGACAATGAAGAACCAGCGCCTATTGGGCCCTGGAACGCCACCTAGTCATATGACGTATACATGATGGACGCACCAAAAGATGACGACGAGGAGCGGAAGGACGCACCGAAGGCTTGTTCCCTCGAAAAGCAGTCAAAGCCGCAACGCAAGCGCCGCCCCAAATCCCGCCTCGACAGAAATAGCAATAACACGGACCCAGCGCTGGAGCAGGGCGAATTGCTGTCGCACAACGGCAATCCAGATAATCAAACCGAACAAACAAATCCTATCAAGGATAATGGCCCGGACGACATAACGCCGGACAGGTACCCGGAGCAGCAGACTGCTCGTAAAAGGCTTGTTGCCACCGCGAGGAGCCTGAAAAAACAGAAGCAAAGGCTCAAGGCCGCGCAAGAGACACTCCAAATCAGATGGAGTAAAATACTCAACACAGCAGCAAGGTACGGATAGACGACCCCTCTACCAACACAGAGCGGCATACAACGCCGCTCACCATACAACGCGCAACCAACGCGAGGGCTCGCACCCAAAGGACGGTGCAACAAGATCCATCTATGGACCACGCAAGCGCGCCCCAGCATACAATGCAACACAACAAACATCCGAACAACACCGTACACCCAGCTATAGGGGTGCCGCACACCCCCTATGTTTCACCGATGAGGTGCTGGACCATGAATTTCCAGAGGGATTCAAACCCGTAAACATAGAGGCATACGACGGAACAACAGACCCTGGGGTCTAGATTGAGGACTACATCCTTCATATACATATGGCTCGAGGAGATGATCTCCACGCCATCAAGTACCTACCCCTCAAGCTCAAAGGGCCAGCTCGTCACTGGCTCAAAGGCCTCCCCGAAAGCAACATTGGAAGTTGGGAAGAGCTCGAAGACGCCTTTCGGGCAAATTTTCAAGGGACGTATGTCCGACCTCCGGATGCGGACGATTTGAGTCATACAACTCAACAGCCCGGAGAGTCAGCCCGAAAGCTTTGGAACAGGTTTCTTACTAAAAAGAACCAGATTGTTTACTGGCCGGACGCCGAAGCCTTAGAAGCTTTCAAGCATAGCGTCCGTGACGAATGGCTCGCCAGACACCTCGGCCAAAATAAGCCGAGAACGATGGCCGCATTAACAAACCTCATGACTCGCTTTTGCGCAGGGGAGGACAGCTGGCTAGCCAGATGCAGCACCAGTGACCCCAATACATCTGAAGTTAGAGATGGAAACGGGAAATCACGACGCAACAACAATAACAAACGCCGGAATAAAGAAGACAGCACGAAGGGCACGGCAGTAAATGCCGGATTCAAAAGCTCTCGGCCAGGCCAAAAGCCGCCCCCTAAAGGCACCAGGGACGAACTGTCCAGCCTCAACAAAATTCTGGACCAAGTATGTTAGATTCATAGTACCCCTGGTAAACTTGCTAATCATACCCACAGAGAATGTTGGTTCTTCGAGCAGTCCGGCAAGCTCAACGCCGTACACAAGGGGGAGGATACACCAAGTGAAGACGAGGACGAGCCCCCCAAGCAAGACACGGGGGAACAAAAGCAATTTCCACCAGAAGTCAAAACAGTAAACGTGTTACACGTAATCAAGGGAAAAAACAATGCGGCACTCCCAGGAAAGTATACCCAAGTGCCTATCACCACGAAGTCCTGCCACTGGTCATCTCAACCGATCACTTTCGACCATCGCGATTACTCAGCAAGTATCCGACACGCAGGATGGGTTGCCCTGGTATTAGACCCAGTAATTGGCGGATATCACTTCACAAAGGTCTTGATGGACGGTGGTAGTAGCTTAAACCTAATATATCCGGATACAATCCGCGGGATGGGGCTAGACCCAACACAAATTCGCCATAGCAATACTACCTTTAAAGAAGTAACGCCAGGCCCAGGGGCTCGTTGTACGGGCTCCCTCCTACTACAAGTTACATTCGGCTCCCCCGATAACTTCCGTCGTGAGCATTTAACTTTCCATATCGCTCCGTTTCAAAGTGGCTATCAAGCACTGCTCGGACGCGAAGCTTTCGCTCGCTTTAATGCAATACCACACTATGCCTCCCTCACACTCAAGATGCCCGGTCCACGTGGCATCATTACAGTGCACGGAAATATCAAGCGATCTCTGCGCGACGAAGAGAGTGAGGGTGCCTTGGTCGCCGCACACTAAAGGCGCCCGGACAAACGAAAGCATCCAATAGGTCGTCAAGACCTCAGATACAACTAATCAAGTCCGGCGCTGCTATTTATACGGAAATAAGTGGTCACACGCCTATTTGTCAATACAAGGGGCTCAACGCGCGCAGACAAGTGGCAATTTCTTATCATCTTGAATTATACATGGTTTCTTTAAAAACTATCCTTTTGCACGACAACTTTTTCACTTAACTTCCTCTCTTTTACAGACGATCATCGTGCTACACCCGTCCAGGATACGGCACAACAAAGACACAGGTGTAGACGTGCAGCAGGGACCCGCACCAAGGATTCTTTTTAGATTAAGACCCTGCATAAACCTTTTTTACTGTCTCTTGTTCATACATATCCACCGTTGAGAAGCATGCTGACGTCTTGGCATGTGGCCACGCCAGAACAATGCACGTACCTGGACACACGGGGCTTCTTACAAAGGCCACTATTTAGGCCCGGTTTATACCACAAAGACCGAATACCTTAGGGAGTATTCAGCGTCGCGAGTTTGGCCCTATATGCATCAGCTCCGAATCATTGTCTTTGGTCAAATGTTGGGTTTACCCGGCTCCTGTGTTGTGGTGCCTTACGTTCCGCCTTGCCGGCTAAGGTAGCACCAGGAGAACTACTGCGATTGTGCCCCGGTTCATCCGGATGAGCACCTCAGTTGAGAAAGCCGAAAACTGACTGTCATGATATAGCGTGAGACTGGTCAACCACTCGATCACCTGTGGGAATGTTAGAATTCCTCCGCCTTAACAAAGGGACGTTTCCCGGCCAGGCATGTACACACCCCGAGATCGGGAGAGTGCGGAGCCACCAGGGGCTATCTAGTAACTCCACTGTCAAACTCCTATGGCTAAGTGAAAGTGCTAAAGTATTATAGTCCGGTTGCCTCGCTCGCTCCGCTATCACCTCATTAATAGGACCAAGACGTTGGGTTAAGTGTGAATGCGTGTTTTTGCGAGCACCTCCGCATTATATGCGTGAGGGTTGAAGCCGACGGCTGCAATCTTTCAGGTTATACACATGTATACATAAACGGCCGCCCAGGAGGCATCATATTACTTTCAGGCAAAAGTATAAAAATAGCCTTATAAAAATTTATAAAAGCATTTCGCTTACAATGAGATTACATATCACTCAAACATAATATTTTTTGAGCACTGGGTCTCTATCAAACAGGCACCCTCAAGAACTTCTTCAAAGTAGTGCTCGGCAGCCTTTCGACCTATAGCCGAATCCCGCGTTGCAACATTGGCAGCATCCATCTCCGCCCAATATGCCTTAACACGGGAAAAGGCCATCCGTGCGCCCTCTATGCACGCCGACCTCCTCATCGCATTAATGCGCGACACCACATCAAGGACCTGCTGCACCAAGCTGAAATAGCTGTTTGGTTTTGACCTTCCCGGCCATAGCTGATCCACAACAGACCTCATAGAGAGTCCGGACAACCTATTCAGTTCGGCCCATTCGGCTAATTGGTCAGTCAATGAAAGTGGACGCTCGGGAGAATGGAATTGTCTCCAAAACAGTTGGTCTACTCCACGGTCTGTCTGACCCTGGAAGTACTTGGCCGCATCGGCAGCGCTCGCCGCCAAATCCATATACACATCCTCCGAACTCCACAGCCGATCCAGAGGGGCATACCGTGGATCTCCGAATTTCCTCCGCAACATAAAGGATTTCCCAGCTACAATATCCCCGGCTTCCCCAGCTCCTCCTTCTTTGCCCTCATAGCAGAGCGGAGATCCTTTTTCGTCGCAGCAGCCTTTTCAAGGTCCGATGCCTTCGCTTGGTTTTCTTTTTCAAGAACCCGGCAACGGTCGGCGGCGGCTTTTAATTCTATAGCCATCTTGGCCATCTTGTCTCGGGTCTCTCCATGTGCGGCCTTCTCGGCTTGCAACTCTTCGGCCGCCTTCACAGCAGCCGCATTACCCAACCTCGCTTGTTCCTTGGCTCGGGCAAGTTCTGCCCGCAAGGCTTCAACGGTGGCAGCTCCATCTGCAGTCACAACATATTAAAGATACTGGCATCATGTTGCTCTTCCTATGTGGCATTTACCAGATATTCACACTTACCCTGTGCCTCGTCAAGCCTTTTGTTAACAAGCTCGATGTCGGCGTCTGCCGCATCCAACTGCCGCTCTAAATGGGCAAACTCGCTAGTCCGGCTAGCCACCAGAGCTTCCATCACCTGCACATAGAGGCAGTATGGTTATTTCCTGGGAATATGATCCTCTGTTCGTCATCGTTTCCGACGACAACCAGAGTCTCAGGGGCTACTACCTACACAGGGCACACCTAGCATCTACAGGATTATTATACATTCTTTTACGCACCTGAAAGCCTGTCAGTAGACTCATAAAAGCTTCATGCAATCCACTTTCGGCAGACGATATTCTCTCCATCACCGTATTCATTATCACACGGTGTTCATCTGAGACGACCGCTCGCCCCACCAACTCCCTTAGAACATCCGATCGCACACTAGACGGTGTCGGACTCTTTTTTCTGCTCTCTTCGGGAGCCGGACACTGGGAGCTTCGGGGGTCAATGGGATTATCTTCTGGCCTCACCGGACTCGGAGAGGCCCTCCGCGACGACACTTCAGGGTCGCCCGCTTCTGGAGTGGAGGAATCCGGAGGAGGCGTTTCGCTCTCCATCATCTCTGGAAGAAGATCCCCCGAAGATGAGCTCATTTGAGAGGGGCTAAGGCCCGAACTGCAAATTTACATGCGGTGGTTATATCCTCAGAAGAAAAAGATGGCATATCTGTACTATTGAAAGTATTTCGGGTCACTTACGACTCGAGGGAGAATTGATCCCCCCGCGGAATTTGTGCGGCAACAGCGCCCTCCAAGGTAGGACCCTCTGTGGGAGACTTCTTCTCCCGTTTGGAACCTTCGGCTTCCAAATCCCCGGGCGCAGTCCTTTTCCTCTTCTGGTTGCCTTCCCTCATGGAGACGCTCGCTCCCTCGGCTAGAATGGGTAGCGTTGGGGGCCCGCGTCCGCCTGCATTATCCTCCACAGTATCTTCCTTCAAGGGCTCCGGGCAAGGTGCGGTCTGGGCATCTTTTCCAATACCGGATTTTCCAAACCCTCAGGGAGGGGGGCCAAACACCGAATCAACTTCGCCTTTGTTAGCCAGTCCTGGTCAAAAAGCGAACTCTTAGAAATAACTTCGTAACGAAGTAGAGAGAGTATGTTCGGCCGGAAGATGCCTTACCTGTTCGACGGTGCGGTTACTACTTAGGCCCACGCCCTCGGTGACTTCCGGACACTCCACTTGAGGTCCGAAGAATGACTTGTACATCTCCTCATGCGTCAGGCCGAGAAAATTCTGAACGGCACGCGGTCCCTCGGGATTGAACTCCCACAGGCGAAGAGGCCGGCGTTTGCAAGGCTGGACTTGACGAACCAGCATAACCTGTGTTACTGCAACCAAACTGAAATCTCCATTGAAGAGACCTCGAATGCGGCCTTGCAATATAGGCACGTCCTTGACTGGACCCCAGCTCAGACCTCTGCTGATCCATGACATCAGCTGTGGTGGAGGTCCCGAGCGGAAAGCAGGGGGTCCTCCCACTTGGCACTTCTAGGAGCCGTGATGTAGAACCACTCCTATTGCGACAATTCAGACACCTCTGGGATGGAACCTTTGGGCCACGGAGCTCCCGTCATCTTGCGTATTGAGGCACCTCCACACGCTGCATGTTGCCCCTCGACCATCTTCGGCTTCACTTCAAAGGTCTTAAGCCATAGGCCAAAGTGATGGGTAACCCGGAGGAAGGCCTCGCACACGACAATAAATGTTGTGATATCAAGAAAGGAGTCCGGAGCCAGATCATGAAAATCTAGCCCGTAGTAAAACATCAAACCCCTGACGAAAGGATCCAGGGTAAGGCCTAGACCTGGAGGAAGTGGGAAACGAACACGACATTCTCGTTGGGTTCGGGGGTGGGGACGGCCTGCCCTCGGGGAGGCAGCCGATGCAATATCTCGGCGGTCAGATATCTGGCCTCCCTCAACTTCTTGATGTCTTCTTCCATGATGGAGGAAGGCATCCATCGGCCTTGAAGGCTAGATCCGGACATGACTAGAGGTTCGGAGCACTTGACCTGAACTTCGGGCGTTTGAGCTTGAGGTGGGGGAAGGATTCGATTGAGCACGGGAGGGAAAAATAAAAGCCTTGTCCCCTTTATAAAGAGGGTGAATATCGAGCGTCCTCTCCGTGTCCGTTTGGACTTGCCTATAATCTAGGAGTCCTAGAAGCGGTTGGTCTACCCACGCCCGTATTGATGAGAATCCCAGGATAAGGGGACACGATCTCTGCTTTAACAAGACGTGCCAAGGAAACCGCCTCGCATAACGCGCAGAGGTGTAAATATTATTCTCTCTATGGCAATATGTGGAAACCTATTTTGCAGAGCCGGACACTATCTTTGTGTTCAAAATCTTCTATGAAGTACTTGGAGGAGGAACCCGCCTTGCAATGCCGAAGACAATCTGCGCGCCGGACTCGTCGTCATTGAAGCCTGGTTCAGGGGCTACTGAGGGAGTCCTGGATTAGGGGGTGTCCGGATGGCCGGACTATACCTTCAGCCGGACTCCTGGGCTATGAAGACACAAGATTGAAGACTCTGTCCCGTGTTCGGAAGGGACTTTCCTTGGCGTGGAAGGCAAGGTTGGTGATACGGATATGTAGATCTCCTACCATTGTAACCGACTCTATGTAACCCTAACCCTATCCGGTGTCTATATAAACCAGAGGGTTTTAGTCCGTAGGACAACATACACATCAACAATCATACCATAGGCTAGCTTCTAGGGTTTAGCCTCTTCGATCTCGTGGTAGATCTACTCTTGTACTACCCATATCATCAATATTAATCAAGCAGGACGTAGGGTTTTACCTCCATCGAGAGGGCCCGAACCTGGGTAAAACTTCGTGTCCCTTGCCTCCTGTTACCATCCGGCCTAGACAAACAATTCAGGACCCCCTACCCGAGATCCGCCGGTTTTGACACCGACACGCCCCATCCCCGGCGCCATGCACACGTCCATATTGCGGCCGCTGGCCGGGCGGGTGTCCCATCATTATGTTCATGGCCCGGTTGAAAGGAGTGTCCCACTTGTACTTCACCGACGACTGAGTCGACTGAGTCGACGAGTCGCTCTCGGCCGCAAGCTTGTGTTGCTCTCTCTGCAAAATGGACCGTGAATCATTTACGAATGCGACTAGAATGTAGTAGACTTCGTTTATCAGAACCTAATATGTAAGGTGGTAAAAAGGATAATTACCAGTAATCTTATGAATTGCCTAGTCATCCCGTCGGTGAAAAAAATCTTTTTCTTGGGGTCCCACGAGAATCGGGCCCTGCTGAAGTCGTGCTCCTGTTGGTCGGTGAACTCAGCCAATGGGTCTGGGATCCCCTGACATTCACGTTCTGTGTCCTCCTTAGCCCACACGGGCCTCTTTCCCATGTAACCACGACTTCCAAGGCGGTGGTTCCCCATGTTCTTTGCCTGCAGCTGCTTGCCTCTCTCCGACCTTGCTTTGGCAGCTTCTTCATTGCAAGTCTCCTTGAACCTTTCAAAGTCCTCTATCGTGATTTTGGATTGTCTGCAACAATCTCGGCGTAGGTTTCATGGTCTACTTGAATCACCCTTTTCACCCTAGTTTTCCAAGCGCTCAATGCGTTGCTGAACTTCCCTAGGGCTTTGTTGTTGATTTTTTTCATGCCCTCATCATCCCATGGGTCGACATCGTCATTCCGACTGGGGAACTAGAATCTTGCGTGCAACCTAGTTAGAATCAGCTTCTTCAAATGTTCATCCTTCCGTATTTTTGTGGTGTTGATGTTAGCGGTATCCCGTAGGATGCATCCTAGTTGGTTGCCGTAACACGCTGCCACTTCTCGCGACTCTATTGGCTCAAACTCGCCAGGGTGCACCGCCGTGACCACCATTATTCCGGTGCCAAGCTCATTTGGGCATCGTGTCCTCTTTTCCTTCTGTCCCTCACTGGCTTGGGAGGTTCCACCTTCCGTGCTGCAGTTAGGAACATCATGAGCACCAGTCTCAGTGTCGGTGTCGTTGGTGGCATCAGTGTCGGCGCCGGTGCCACCACCGCCGTCATCTGTCATGACAGGGCGGTCCGGACACCCAGCTTCTTGTCTCTCCGGATCCGCCAGAAAGTCGAGGTAGGCGTGTGCTTGACCTAATTGGGACTGAGAACCTCCGGCCTCATCGGTGTCGGTCATGTTTCCTAGGGTTCAATGACGTAGTGGTTTAATTATCGAGCTTTATATAATAAAGTGAATAATGACAAAAAAGTGACCTTTGTTTTACCGGAAATGTCGTTTCATTCCCGGAGCGACAAATCTCGAGCACTCAACATGTCCAACTTTCTAGCACAAGTCATGCCGAAATTCACGGAAAATTTCGGCATGACCTTTGCTAGAAAGTGCACATATAGAGCGCCTAAAATTTGCCGGAATGGAAATGAATCAACATTTCCGGCAAAACATAGGTCACTTTGTTGATGCTGACATATACACAATCATGAACATTGCTGCCCAACATATACACAATCATGCATCATTATGAATACTTTAACAGCCACATTATGAACACTGCCCCTTGCATCATTATGTGCTGACATATGAAGACAGAGGGAACAGGGGGTGGCGCACCTCGGGGTCGGGGTCGCCGGGGCAGAGGGGGCCGGGGTCCTTCTCCTCCTCGTCGATCTGCGCCTAGCTTCGATCTACAGAGAGAGAGAGACCAAACTGTAAGTTAAAAATCCTCATTTTCAAAATGGACAGCAACTACATAAGCTAATTTTCAAAAACTGTAATTTTCATTTCCATTTTCATTTAAAAACAAACACTAACAGCAAATTAAGCTAACTAACACTAACTAACTATCACTGGGCTAACACTAACTAACACTAACAACAATTAACTAACTAGCACTAACAGCAAATTAAGCTAACTAACACTAACAGCAATTAACTAACTAACTAACACTAACACTAACTATGCGGGGGGGCATACCGGAGCCGGATGGGGTCGAGGCGGGGTGGGGCGGGGCTGGCGTCGGCATCGGGGTCGTCGGGGTCGCTGATCTGCAGAGAGCGGGAGGGGGTCAGAGAGAGAGCCAGGGCTGGGGGGTCGGGGAGGAAGGAAGGGGGGGCATACCGGAGCGGGATGGGGTCGAGGCGCGGCCGGGCGGGGCTGGTGTCGGCGTCGGGGTCGCCAGGGTTGCTGATCTGCAGAGAGCGGGAGGGCGTCAGAGAGAGAGCCAGGGCTGAGGGGTCGGAGAGGAAGGAAGAGGGGGTGGGGGGCATACCAGAGTGGGATGGGGTCGAGGCGGGGCGGGGCGAGGCGGGGCTGGCGTCGGCGGTTGGCATCAGAGGGCATCAGAGGGGATCGACAAGCGGCGGCGCGAGTGAGAGAGACAGAATGAGGGAGGCTAGCGGACCGGTGCTATAGCTAAATTAGCTATAGCGCTTGTTGGCAAAATGCGCTATAGCTAAGATAAGGGTTTTTTAATCTTTTTTCTTTTTCTTAGCTATAGCGCTTCCCAGGATAAAACACGCTACTGCTAATTTTTTTCCCTTTTTTTCTTTTTCTTTTTATTTTTTTATTTTTCTTGCATTTCATTTTCCACAACTTATTAGTTCCTTTTTCTTTTTCGTTTCATTTCATTTTGTAAAACTTCCTTTCTTTTTATTTTTCTTTCATTTGCACTTTTATTTTTCTTATCTTTCTTTTGCACTTTCCTTCCTTTAATTTGGTCTTTCGTTAGAGCAATACCACTGTTACCCTTCGGATAATAATTAGTATAATATATATTACATGATTTGACCGCTAACACCGGTATACAAAAAAGACACACACAAACTTTGGGGATTAGTTTGTCAGCTTGGGCGACGACGAAGCTTTAGACTAATCTTCTTCCCTCTTTTGTTCATTGTCGAATAATTGAGCCCATGGTCGTGACTTTTCCTTCTCCAGGGATTACGATCTTTCGTAGGTAATGTAGTCTTCATTCTTCTTTTGACATATGTTTCCTCGTCATTAACATCATCTTTCCTCATCGGATCACCGTACTGGTCATAGTCTTCCTCGTTGGCGACTCCATCCATTCCGACGATGCTCATTTTGCTTCTCCTCACGACAACACGGCTGGGATTGATCGGATCCGTTATGAAGAAACATTGTGTCACGTGTTTAGCGTGTACCCATGGCTCATTTTTGGCGATGGCGTTGACGGTATCGCTATCATCGGAGTCGGGTATACACATGGTAGTGAAATGTCGGTTTTCTCTGTGTACATTTTTAGCCCATCTGACACGGAACATCGTCGCGCTATGCAATCCAGAGTAGTTAAGCTCCTGTATCTCTTCGATCCATCCGTAATATCTTTCAATTACATTCCCGGTCATGGCTTCCATCGTCACCCTTGAGTTTTGGTCATCACTGTTTATATCTTTCTCCTCCGTGTAGAACGTGTATCCGTTGATATCATATGATTGATAAGTCGCGAGGTTGGTCGAGGGGCCATGTGCTAAGGCGTATATGAGTGTTCCGTTCGGACAACCCTCTTCCCGGGGATTAGCCAGAACTCGCTCTTTGAACCAACGCATGAAAGTGGAGTTGTGCTCTCTAATAACTTCAGCGTCCGTCCTGTGCACCCCACGGTCACGGTATTTCTTTGCGATGGTCTCTTTGTGCAGTGTCACGAAATCTTCTAGCACATCTAGGTGTTGCAGCACTACTAAGTTTGCCCTGTCAATGTCGTTTTGTCGGCCTGAGCGTAACACATTCAAATCCCTATGACCGTTGGTGTGACCTTCGCCTTCGAGCCTTCCACAGTGCTTGTTGACGGGCAAACCAACAACACTGTCTTTGGTCAGATAACTCTCACAGAAAGAGATGCACTCTTTGGTCAGATATCCCTGGGCTATGCTTCCATCTGGACGAGACATGTTACGAACGAATCCTTTGATGACCCCATTCATCCTCTCGGACGGCATCGTGCTATGCAGGAATGTCGGCCCTAGGTCGGTGATGTCGTCCACGATGTGGACACATAGATGCACCATGACATCAAAGAACACGGACGGGAAGTACATCTCTAGCTCATTCAGTATGACAACGATCTCTTCCTGTAGCCTATGGAGTTGCTTCACATTGATCGACTTTCGAGAGATAGCATCAAAAAAGTGGCATATGTCAGCAAGCGTCTCACGCACATGTGTGTCCATAATCCCTCTAAGTGCAACCGGGAGTAACTGCATCATCATCACATGACAGTCGTCAGACTTCATCCCACTGAACCTTTTTTTCTTAGTGTCCAGATATCTGCTTATCTTCCCACAGTATCCGGAACTAACTGTGATTCCGGCAAGGCACTTGAACAATTGATCGACCTCCTTTAGATCTAAGGTGAAGCAAGAGGAGGGCAATCTTGTTCTTCCTTCTTGTTTACTTTTTTGCCCCTATCTTCCATCTCCGTCTCCGCCTCGGTCTCCTCTGACGACCTTTTACCGGGCATTTGGAGATCTTTCCTGATTTCTGAAAATTCCAAGTCTTTTCTTGCCTTCGGCCCATCCTTGGTCCTCTCCGGCATGTTCATCAATGTTCCAAGCAAACTCTCAAGGATATTTTTTGTGATATGCATTTGATCAAGGCTATGAGGCGTTTCGAGTATGGGCCAGTATTCCAAGTCCCAGAAAACAGATCTCGTCTTCCATACCTTCAGCAGGGGCTCCGGCGCCTTTTTCTTCGTCTTTCCCGGCGAGGGGAAGTCTTTCCAGTTCTTCAATAACTCATATATTTCAGCACCGCTACGCTTACGTGGAGGACCTCCATGCTCAGCCTTACCATTGAATAGATCTCCACGCTTTCTCCATGGGTCATCCTTCTCGAGCCATCTTCGATGCCCCAGGTACACGATTTTCGAAGACCCGCCATCTTTCGATAGCTGCAGAGAAGTTGTATCATCCATGCACCTTGTGCATCCGCAATATCCGTGGCACACCTGGCCGGAGAGATAGCCGTAACCGAGATAGTCCTGCACCGTCGTGATCAGCGCGGCTCTCATGTGGAAATACTCTCCTTTTCTTGCATCCCATGTCTTGGCCAGCGTTGTCCATAAGGTCTGTAACTCCTCTTTCAGTAACCCGAGATATAGATTTATATCATTTCCCGGTTGTCTCAGCCCTTGAATAAACATAGCCATGTGTATGTATTTTTCCTTCGTGCACAACCAGGGGGGAGGTTGTACATCCATACAAACACGGGCGATGTGCTATGATTGGTGTTCTGGTTGCCAAATGGATTCATGCCATCACTACTAGCGCCAAGCACGATGTTCCTTGGATCATTTGCGGAAAAATCAAATTCAGCATTTAATGCTCTCCACTGGCTAGCATCTACGAGGTGTCTCAGCTTCAGCTCATCTCCGTCATCTAGCTTCACCCTCTCCGCGTGCCAGCGCATAAGCTTTGCTTCCTTAGGATCTACGAAATACCGCTGTAGACGCGGAGTGATCGGAAAGTACCATACAACTTTTTGTGGAGCTTTCTTTCCGGCCTTTTTATATCGTGAAGCATTGCACTTTGGACAGATGGTTTTTTCAGCATGCTCGTTCCGATATATGATGCAATCATTGATGCATGCGTGATATCTAATATGTGGCAGATCAAGAGGGCACACGATTTTCTTTGCCTCCTCGACACTAGTAGGACACAGGCTTCCCGCGGGAAGAACCTTCTTTAGGTACTTCAGAAGCTCATCCAGACTTGTATCTGTCCATTTGTTTTTTTCCTTCATCTTTAGAAGTTCTAGTGTGAAACTTAGGCGGGTCACCTTAGGGATTATTGCAACCATCATACAAAGGAGTCATCGAGTCTACCTCCAGTTGCGCCAGTTTGGCCTCCTCTCTAGAAGCAGCTCTGTCGCTAGTCGTCTTCTTGCGAAGCAGGTCTCGAACATGCGGGTCCCACATGGCTGAACTTAGTAGCGACGAAGACGGTAGCGTGTCCGCGTCTTCTCCGCCTTGAACTACCTCTTCGCCATCGACCTTTCCGAGGCCGTCTTCCTCTTCGGGCACATAATCGGTCATCTCTTCGTGTGGTGGCCCCATGTCGTTATTTCCTGCCCCGTCGACGTCCTCATCATCATCATCATCATCTTCACTTGTCCACCAAGTATGGCCATGCATGAAACCATGCATGAGCAGGTGCGCCTTGAATGTGCCACCCTCAAAGGGGTCGAGCCCGACAATTCCTTTGCATTTTCGACACGGACATAAAACATCCTTCAGTCTTTTTTCATACATGTCGTCCACAGCGGATTGCCAGTATCTTTCCACCATCCTTCCATTGACCTTCATGATCACCTGCGCGCGGAGCAAATATTATAACCACGTATATATGCATGCATGGATCAAATTCATACAAAAATTCAGCATGACCTTCCCTAAACATAGGACATATTATGTTTTGCTGAAAATTCGCCCAAACGGAATTGAATCGACATTTCAGCAAAACATAGGCAACTCATGTCACCCACATTATTTCATCAAATACACAATGTAGGAAACTCAAATTATGCCACACACAAATCGGTATATATATCCTCATATCGCCTATATATATATATAGTTGCGATCCTATCCACACAAACACCTTTTTTTGCTCAACTATATGTGTTGAGAGGGATATCAAGCACCTTTCTTCTTAATTACCTAGTAGCTCTAGATATATAGCTCTAACTAGCTAGCTAGCTAGGGAGAGAGAGAGAGCTAGCTAGGGAGATAGTGGGAGAGGAGAGGGAAGGCATTAATGGAAGGGGGTGGAGGGCAAAGAAGAGGGGAGGGAGGGCATTAATGGAGGCGGTGGTGGTGGAGGGCACAAAGAAGAGGGGGTGGAGGGCAAAGAAGAGGGCTCTAATGAGGGGGCTGGAGGGCAAAGAAGAGGGGTGGTGGAGGGCAAAGAAGAGGGGGAGGAGGGCTCTAATGGGAGGGGTGGTGGAGGGGGAGCATTGAATGGAACAAGCACGGTGCAAGGAAATGGGGAGAAAGGAAGGGGGGAGGAAGAAGAAAGGGGAGGAAGGAGGGGAAAGGTGGTAGGTGGGTGGCGACCATAGCAGTAGCACGGGGTGCCAAAGCACGCTACTGCTATGAGTGCTAGCCAAAATATCTGCTGGTACATAAAACTAGCTATAACGCTTGTACAAAAACAACGCTACTGGTATAAGTTTACCAATAGAAGAAATAGCAGTAGCGCGTCTAGGTGCACGGGCGCTACAGCTACTTTCTTAACAATAGCGCTTGTTAGACAACAAACGCTGCTAATATTTTTTGGTCGGGTGGTGTGCTGTGGCAAACTTACCAGTAGCGTGGCTTCCAAAAACCAACGCTGCTACTATGTTATACCAGTAGCGCGCTTTGTAACAGACACTACTGGTAAGTAGCAGTAGCGTGGGGTCCATAATACACGCTACCGGTAAACTTCTATGTATAAGCCTTTTCCTAGTAGTGGACGTTTTGAACGTCCTGGAGCATATGAGATGTTCCAGGAGTTGAAGTTAATATTTCAAGAGAATGCCCAGATTGAGAGATATGAAGTCTCCAATAATTTCTACAGCTGCAAGATGGAGGAGAATAGTTCTGTCAGTGAGCATATACTCAAAATGCCTTGGTATCATAATCACTTGACTCAACTAGGAGTTAATCTTCCTATTGATAGTGTCATTGACAGAGTTCTTCAATCACTGCCACCAAGCTACAAAAGCTTCGTGATGAACTATAATATGCAAGGGATGAATAAGACAATTCCCGAGATCTTCGTGATGCTAAAGGCTGCGGAGGTAGAAATCAAAAAGGAGCATCAAGTGTTGATGGTTAACAAAACCACCAGTTTCAAGAAAAAGGGTAAAGGGAAGAAGAAGGGGAACTTCAAGAAGAACGGAAAGCAAGTTGCTGCTCAAGAAAAGAAACCCAAGTCTGGACCTAAGCCTGAGACTGAGTGCTTCTACTTCAAACAGACTGGTCACTGGAAGCGGAACTGCCCCAAGTATTTGGCCGATAAGAAGGATGGCAAGGTGAACAAAGGTATATGTGATATACATGTTATTGATGTGTACCTTACCAGAGCTCGCAGTAGCACCTAGGTATTTGATATTAGTTCTGTTGCTAATATTTGCAACTCGAAACAGGGACTACGGATTAAGCGAAGACTAGCTAAGGACGAGGTGACGATGCGCGTGGGAAATGGTTCCAAAGTCGATGTGATCGCCGTCGGCACGCTACCTCTACATCTACCTTCGGGATTAGTTTTAGACCTAAATAATTGTTATTTGGTGCCAGCGTTAAGCATGAACATTATATCTAGATCTTGTTTGATGCGAGACGGTTATTCATTTAAATCTGAGAATAATGGTTGTTCTATTTATATGAGTAATATCTTTTATGGTCATGCACCCTTGAAGAGTGGTCTATTTTTGTTGAATCTCGATAGTACTGATACACATATTCATAATGTTGAAGCCAAAAGATGCAGAGTTGATAATGATAGTGCAACTTATTTGTGGCACTGCCGTTTGGGTCAGATTGGTGTAAAGCGCATGAATAAACTCCATACTGATGGACTTTTGGAATCACTTGATTATGAATCACTTGGTACTTGCGAACCATGCCTTATGGGCAAGATGACTAAAACACCGTTCTTCGGAACAATGGAGCGAGCAACAGACTTGTTGGAGATCATACATACTGATGCATGTGGTCCGATGAATATTGAGGCTCGCGGCGGGTATCGTTATTTTCTCACCTTGACAGATGATTTAAGCAGATACGGGTATATCTACTTAATGAAACATAAGTCTGAAACATTTGAAAAGTTCAAACAATTTCAGAGTGAAGTGGAAAATCATCGTAACAAGAAAATAAAGTTTTTACGATCTGATCGTGGAGGAGAGTATTTGAGTTACGAGTTTGGTCTACATTTGAAACAATGCAGAATAATTTCGCAACTTACGCCACCTGGAACACCACATCGTAATGGTGTGTCCGAACATCGTAATCGTACTTTACTAGATATGGTGCGATCTATGATGTCTCTTACTGATTTACCACTATCGTTTTGGGATTACGCTTTAGAGACGGCTGCATTCACATTAAATAGGGCACCATCAAAATCCATTGAGATGACACCTTATGAACTATGGTTTGGAAAGAAACCAAAGTTGTCGTTTTTTAAAGTTTGGGGTTGTGATGCTTATGTGAAAAAGCTTCAACTTGATAAGCTCAAACCCAAATCGGAGAAATGTGTATTCATAGGATACCCAAAGGAAACTGTTGGGTACACCTTCTATCACAGATCCGAAGGCAAGACATTCGTTGCTAAGAATGGATCCTTTCTAGAGAAGGAGTTTCTCCTGAAAGAAGTGAGTGGGAGGAAAGTAGAACTTGAACTTGATGCCCAATATATAAGCAGCTTCACCGAGGTCTTTCATTGAAAAACTCTTATTCAAGTATCCTTTTATGCTATCCAAAAATTCTATATCATTTCCAATCAACAATATGTCATCCACATATAATATTAGAAATTCTACAGAGCTCCCACTCACTTTCTTGTAAATACAGGCTTCTCCAAAAGTCTGTATAAAACCATATGCTTTGAGAATTGGGTTCTACTTTCCTCCCACTCACTTCTTTCGAGAGAAACTCCTTCTCTAGACAGGATCCAAATTTAGCAACAAAAATGTCTTGCCTTCAGATCTGTGATAGAAGGTGTACCCAATAGTTTCCTTTGGGTATCCTATGAAGACACATTTCTCCGATTTGGGTTTGAGCTTATCAAGCTGAAGCTTTTTCACATAAGCATAGCAACCCCAAACTTTAAGAAACGACAACATTGGTTTCTTGCCAAACCATAGTTCATAAGGCGTCGTTTCAACGGATTTAGATGGTGCCCTATTTAACATGAATGCGGCCATCTCTAAAGCATAACCCCAAAATGATAGCGGTAAATCAGTAAGAGACATCATAGATCGTACCATATCTAGTAAAGTACGATTACGGCGTTCGGACACACCATTACGTTGTGGTGTTCCGGGTGGCGTGAGTTGCGAAACTATTCCGCATTTTCTTAAATGAAGACCAAACTCGGACTCAAATATTCTCCTCCACGATCAGATCATAGAAACTTTATTTTCTTATTACGATGATTTTCTACTTCACTCTGAAATTCTTTGAACTTTTCAAATGTTTCAGACTTATGTTTCATTAAGTAGATATACCCATATCTGCTCAAACCATCTGTGCAGGTGAGAAAATAACGATACCCGCCGCGAGCCTCAACATTCATTGGACCACATACATCAGTATGTATGATTTCCAACAAATCTGTTGTTCGCTCCATAGTTCCGGAGAACGGCATTTTAGTCATCTTGCCCATGAGGCATGGTTCGCAAGTACCAAGTGATTCCAAAAGTCCATCAGAATGGAGTTTCTTCATGCGCTTTACACCAATATGACCTAAACGGCAGTGCCACAAATAAGTTGCACTATCATTATCAACTCTGCATCTTTTGGCTTCAATATTATGAATATGTGTTTCACTACTATCGAGATTTAATATAAATATACCACTCTTCAAGGGTGCATGACCATAAAAGATATTACTCATATAAATAGAACAACCATTATTCTCTGATTTAAATGAATAACCGTCTCGCATCAAACAAGATCCAGATATAATGTTCATGCTCAACACTGGCACCAAATAAAAATTATTTAGGTCTAAAACTAATCCCGAAGGTAGATGTAGAGGTAGCGTGCCGACCGCGATCACATCGACTTTGGAACCATTTCCCACGCGCATCGTCACCTTGTCCTTAGCCAATCTTCGCTTAATCCGTAGCCCCTGTTTCGAGTTGATAATATTAGCAACAGAACCAGTATCAAATACCCAGGTGCTACTGCGAGCATTAGTAAGGTACACATCAATAACATGTATATCACATATACCTTTGTTCACCTTGCCATCCTTCTTATCCGCCAAATACTTGGGGTAGTTCCGTTTCCAGTGACCAGTCTGTTTGCAGTAGAAGCACTCAGTCTCAGGCTTAGGTCCAGACTTGGGTTTCTTCTCTTGAGCAACAACTTGTTTTCTGTTCTTCTTGAAGTTCCCCTTCTTCTTCCCTTTGTCCTTTTTCTTGAAACTGGTGGTCTTGTTAACCATCAACACTTGATGCTCCTTCTTGATTTCTACCTCCGCAGCCTTTAGCATTGAGAAGAGCTCAGGAATTGTCTTATCCATCCCTTGCATATTATAGTTCATCACGAAGCTATTGTAGCTTGGTGGTAGTGATTGAAGAATTCTGTGAATAACACTATCATCCGGAAGATTAACTCCCAGTTGAATCAAGTGATTGTTATACCCAGACATTCTGAGTATATGTTCACTAACAGAACTATTCTCCTCCATCTTGCAGTTGTAGAACTTATTGGAGACTTCGTATCTCTCAGTCCGGGCATTTGCTTGAAATTAACTTAAACTCCTGGAACATGTCATATGCTCCATGACGTTCAAAACGTCGTTGAAGTCCCGGTTCTAAGCCGTATAGCATGGCACACTGAACTATTGAGTAGTCATCAGCTTTGCTCTGCCAGACGTTCATAACATCTGGTGTTGCTCCTGCAACAGGTTTGGCACCTAGCGGTGCTTCCAGGACATAATTCATCTGTGCAGCAATGAGGATAATCCTCAAGTTATGGACCTAGTCCGTGTAATTGCTACCATCATCTTTCAACTTTGCTTTCTCAAGGAACACATTAAAATTCAACAGAACAACAGCACGGGCCATCTATCTACAACAACTTAGACATGCAAAATACTATCAGGTACTAAGTTCATGATAAATTAAAGTTCAGTTAATCAAAGTATTAAAGAACTCCCACTTAGATTGACATCCCTCTAATCCTCTAAGTGATTACGTGATCCATATCAACTAAAGCATGTTCGATCTTCACGTGAGATGGAGTAGTTTTAATGGTGAACATCACTGTGTTGATCATATCTACTATATGATTCACGCTCGACCTTTCGGTCTCAGTGTTCCGAGGCCATATCTGCATATGCTAGGCTCGTCATGTTTAACCTGAGTATTCTGCGTGTACAACTGTTTTGCACCCGTTGTATTTGAACGTAGAGCCTATCACACCCGATCATCACGTGGTGTCTCAGCACGAAGAACTTTTGCAACGGTGCATACTCAGGGAGAACACTTATACCTTGAGATTTAGTGAGAGATCATCTTATAATGCTACCACCGATCTAAGAAAAATAAGATGCATAAAAGATAAACATCACATGCAATCGATATAAGTGATATAATATGGCCATCATCATCTTGTGCTTGTGATCTCCATCTCCGAAGCATCATCATGATCACCATCATCACCGACGGGACACCTTGATCTCCATCGTAGAATCATTGTCGTCTCACCAATTTATGCTTCTACAACTATCCCTACCGCTTAGTGATAAAGTAAAGCATTACAGGGCGATTGCATTGTGTACAATAAAGCGACAACCATATGGCTCCTGCCAGTTGCCGATAACTCGGTTACAAAACATGATCATCTCATACAATAAAATATAGCATCATGTCTTGACCATATCACATCACAACATGCCCTGCAAAAACAAGTTAGACGTCCTCTACTTTGTTGTTGCAAGTTTTACGTGGCTGCTACGGGCTGAGCAAGAACCGATTTTACCTACGCATCAAAACCACAACGATAGTTCATCAAGTTAGTGTTGTTTTAACCTTCTCAAGGACCGGGGGTAGCCACACTCGGTTCAACTAAAGTTGGAGAAACTGACACCCGTCAGCCACCTGTGTGCAGAGATGTCGGTAGAACCAGTCTCGCGTAAGCGTACGCGTAATGTCGGTCCAGGCCGCTTCATCCAACAATACCGTCGAACCAAAGTGTGTCATGCTGGTAAGAAGTATGACTTGTATCGCCCACAACTCACTTGTGTTCCACAAATGCATATAACATCTACGCATAAAACCTGGCTCTGATACCACTGTTGGGGAACATAGTAATTTCAAAACAATTCCTACGCACACGCAACATCATGGTGATGCATAGCAATGAGAGGGGAGAGAGTTGTCCATGTACCCTCGTAGACCGAAAGCGGAAGCGTTAGCACAACGCGGTTGATGTAGTCGTACATCTTCACGATCCGACCGATCCAAGTACCGAACGTACGACACCTCCGAGTTCAGCACACGTTCAGCTCGATGACGTCCCGCGAACTCCGATCCAGCAGACCCTCATAGGAGAGTTCCGTTAGCATGACGGCGTGATGACGGTGATGATGTTGTTACCGACGCAGGGCTTCGCCTAAGCACTGCTACGATATGATTGAGGTGATATATGGTGGAAGGGGGGCACCGCACACGGCTAAGAGATCAAGAGATCAATTGTTGTGTCTAGAGGTGCCCCCCTGCCCCCGTATATAAAGGACCAGGGGGAGGAGGTGGCCGACCAGGAGGAGGGCGCGCCAGGGAGGAGTCCTACTCCCACCGGGAGTACGACTCCCTCTTTTCCTAGTTGGAGTAGGAGGGGGAAAGGAAGGGAAGGATAGAGGAGGAAGGAAAGGGGCCGCCCCCCCCCTCCTTGTCCAATTTGGATTTGCGGGGGGAGGGGGCGCGCGGCCTACCCTAGCCGCCCATCCTCTTCTCCACTAAGGCCCATCTTGGCCCGTTAAACTCCCCGGGGGGTTTCGGTAACCCCCGGTACACCGGAATATGTCTGAAATTCCCCGAAACCATTCCTGTGTCCGAACATAGTCGTCCAATATATCGATCTTTTTGTCTCGACCATTTTGATACTCCTCGTCATGTCCGTGATCACATCCAGGACTCCGAACTACCTTCGGTACATCAAAACACAAAAACTCATAATATAATCGTCATCGAAACTTGAAGTGTGCGGACCCTACGGGTTCGAGAACTATGTGGACATGACCGAGACATGTCTCCGGTCAATAACCAATAGCGGAACCTGGATGCTCATATTGGTTCCTATATATTCTATGAAGATCTTTATCAGTCAAACCGCATAACAACATACGTTGTTCCCTTTGTCATCGGTATGTTACTTGTCCGAGATTTGATCGTCGGTATCTCAATACCTAGTTCAATCTCATTACCGGCAAGTCTCTTTACTCGTTTTGTAATACATCATCCCTCAACTAACTCATTAGTTACAATGCTTGGAAGGCTTATAGTGATGTACATTACCGAGTGGGCCCAGAGATACCTCTCCGACAATCGGAGTGACAAATCCTAATCTCGAAATACGTCAACCCAACAAGTACCTTCGGAGACACCTGTAGAGCACCTTTATAATCACCCGGTTACGTTGTGACGTTTAGTAGCACACAAAGTGTTCCTCCGGTAAATGGGAGTTGCATAATCTCATAGTCATAGGAACATGTATAAGTCATGAAGAAAGCAATAGCAACATACTAAACGATCAAGTGCTAAGCTAACGGAATGGGTCAAGTCAATGACATCATTCTCCTAATGATGCGATCTCGTTAATCAAATGACAACTCATGTCTATGGTTAGGAAACATAACCATCTTTGATCAACGAGCTAGTCAAGTAGAGGCATACTAGTGACACTCTGTTTGTCTATGTATTCACACATGTATCATGTTTCCGGTTTAATACAATTCTAGCATGAATAATAAACATTTATCATGATATAAGCAAATAAATATTAACTTTATTATTGCCTCTAGGGCACATTTCCTTCAGGAGCTGTCAGTTGTAGCAGTTCTAAACAGAGCGTCGTGGCGGGATCTACATGTGAAGCGGAGTACATTGCTGCTTCAGAAGCAGCGAATGAAGGAGTCTGGATGATGGAGTTTATATCCAATCTAGGTGTCATACCTAGTGCATCGGGACCAATGAAAATCTTTTGTGACAATACTGGTGCAATTGCCTTGGCAAAGGAATCCAGATTTCACAAGAGAACCAAGCACATCAAGAGACGCTTCAACTCCATCCGGGATAAAGTCCAGGTGGGAGACATAGAGATTTGCAAGATACATACGGATCTGAATGTTGCAGACCCGTTTACTAAGCCTCTTCCACGAGCAAAACATGATCAACACCAAGGCTCCATGGGTGTTAGAAGCATCACTGTGTAATCTAGATTATTGACTCTAGTGAAAGTGGGAGACTGAAGGAAATATGCCCTAGAGGCAATAATAAAGTTATTGTTTATTTCCTTATTTCATGATAAATGTTTATTATTTATGCTAAAATTGTAATAACAGGAAACATGATACTGTGTGAATACATAGACAAACATAGTGTCACTAGTATGCCTCTACTTGACTAGCTCATTGATCAAAGATGGTTAAGTTTCCAAACCATAGACATGAGTTGTTATTTGATCAATGGGATCACATAATTAGGAGAATGATGTGATTGACTTGAACCATTCCGTTAGCTTAGCACTTGATCATTTTTGTTTACTGCTATACCTTTCTTCATGACTTATACATGTTCTTATGACTATGAGATTATGCAACTCCCGAATACCGGAGGAACACTTTGTGTGCTACCAAACGTCACAACATAACTGGGTGATTATAAAGGTGCTCTACAGGTGTCTCCGATGGTACTTGTTGAGTTGGCATAGATCAAGATTAGGATTTGTCACTCCGATTGTCGGAGAGGTATCTCTAGGCACTAGTGCAGAACCGGGCAATAGCACCGGTTCGTAAGGCCCTTTAGTGCCGGTTTAGGAACTGGCACTAAAGTTTCGGCACTAAAGTCCCCCCCTTTAGTACCGGTTCAGCACGAACCGGTGCTAAAGGGGATCCACGTGGCACGAGCCAGCTCCGGGGGGCGGGAGCCCTTTAGTACCGGTTGGTAACACCAACCGGTACTAAATGGTTGTGGGGTTTTTGGTTTTATGATTTCTTTTTCATTTAATTTTGTGTTTTCCATTTTAATTCTTTTTCGTTTGCTGGTATTTTACGGTACTACACATTGTACACGTTATGCATATATATATATATATATAATTTCTAGTAGAACCAATCATATATATATATATATATATCATCAATGTCTCACAAACCACCATATTAATTTACACATACGCACATGTATAGCTATATACAATTTCTCCTACATATGCATGTTGCCTTCGGAGCCAGTGGCATTAGCCTAATTGGTGCCTTCGGAGCACGATGACAATTGGAAGTGGTTCATGGGGGCGGTAGCGGGTAATAGTATTCTCCCTTCGGATTTATGACCTGGTCGAGCAAAAATCCCGCTATTTCCTCTTGAAGTGCTTCTACGCGCTCCGTTGGTAGGAGCTTGTCCCGCACCTCTTTGAACTGTTAAGAAGGAGATCAATATGCATGTGTATTAGTTGTGTGACTAGATATCGATAATGGTGTAAAAATTGTGAATAGTGTTCTGACAAGCGTACCCATTCCTGTCTTTGAGATCTGCTCCTTTCGGACACCATCATGCGAATGTTCTCGCAAACGCAGAATGCACACAGATCAGTCCCCTGCGCCTGCTTCAGGGCCTTTATTACGAGAATGGAATTTAATTTGATCAGATAATAATTAATCAAGCATGATAATTAAAGAGATGGCAGCTAGCTAGCTAGCTAGTACTACTTAATTACTTACCTTGGATCGAAACCATTTCAGCTTTGGTTTCCATTCACCTTCCGTGACGCTGATGAACCTTTCCCAAGCCCTGCCCGCCGACAAAGAAAAGAATAAATGGGTTATTAAATAGTTCATATCATGAAATTAATGACGAACTAAATAGGCCGAGATATATAGTTAATAATGATTGAAATTACCTGTTGACTATCCCAAACAAGATGTTATAGTCACTATTTGCTTTGAGTAGCGAGTCCAGTATTTCAACTGTTCCAGCGTCAACTTTAATGATACACAAGATCCAGTGAAATCTGCATGCACACACGTTTGCATGTCTTAATTAAGCGGGCATATGTAAGCAAAAACATGTAGCTAGCTAGTAGGCAAAAACAGAGAATTTTTAGTACAAAAAAGTGTGACTCACTAGAAGTTGTAAGGAAGTAGTATATCTTCATTTTATTTGAGGCGCTTCAAGAACTCTAGCATGCTGTCCTCTACCTCTTTTTCTTGATGCTTGTTCATTTTCCATGTGTATTCATTAACGGTGTTTGGGTCAATGAACCCAATGCCATAGCGTCCACCTTTTCTCATTTCATACATCTTCATCCTGCATAATACCACAGAAAAGAATATAGTGAGGATAATTACAGGTAATGATTGATCAAAAGGATCACTACAGCTAGCTTGAGACTTAAATTACCGAAAGAAATCACTTACAGACAATAGCAACTGACGATAGATTTGTCGAGTGCGTCTTGATTGTATAACTGAAACAGTTCAGGATACTCAACGGCCACAGCTTTCTCATGGTAGTAATCATCCTTCTTGACATTCACCATGAGGGACTCTCGATTGGATCTCTTGGTAATGTCCATGTACCATTGATGCAATTCATACATTCTCGCTGGGAGCTTGTTGACATCTTCTGGCTCGACCAAAGGTCGGCCCCGGACATATTTCCGTTTTATTTCCTCCTCTGTAATCCCAGGCATGTCCTCGATCTCGAGGATTTGTCCAACAGTGATCTTGAGTTCTTCAGCCTGCATTATATGCTCCTGGGTTATTACCACATCGCCCACCTCGGGAACGTAAACTGTTTGGCCACAATAATATTGGGCGTGCGTACTGTCACGTGTTGTTGGCGGCACAACAAGCGGGGGGGTCGATTGCGCCGCCTATTTTCCCAGCTGGGCAACGGTTTTCTTGCATTTTTTGACAGCTGCTTGTTGTTTGCTCAAGCTCGAGCTCGCCTCCTGTTGTAGACGTCGTCGATGTAACTTCCTGATGTGGCGCTCATAGTGTGAGTCAACAGGCTTAGGAGCTGGTGGTTGAGCCATACGAATGAAGTGGTTAACTACTTCCACAGGCACTTTCTCCCTTGGCGGCGGTGGCGGTTTCGGTCCAAAATGGGCGTCGACTTCTGCCTGCACTATGGCATTGGTTTGCTCCTCGGTCCTGTCGTAAGCCCTCACAGGAAGAGGAGTAGTGAGGTTTGGACCATATTTATATCGCTTGCCTCCACCTGTACTTCCTGTACTATGACCTCGACTCGTACCGCTACGCACCATAGCTGCGGGGTGTCTCTTCTGCGACTGCTGAGGCGGCGGAGACGGCTGACGGGGCTGAGTTGGACGAGGAGGAGTGGCCTGAAGCTGTGTCGGACTTGGAGGAGGAGTGGACGTCTGACGCTGTGTCGGACTTGGAGGAGGAGTGGTGTGACACTTTGCCGGACTTGGAGGAGGAGGAGTGGCCTCACGCGTTGGTGGACTTGGAGGAGCGGTAGTCTGCTGACTCGGTGGCGGACTTCGACGAGGAGTCGGGTGACGCGGTGTCGGTGGCCTTCGAAAGATGATGCAATCCTTTCTCCATAGGATGACACGATGTATGGCCTCTCCCAATGTGTGCTCGTCGTCACCTCCAGGAATGTCAAGCTGTAGCTCCGAATATGGGTCCACCACCTCATCAACCAAGACACGAGCATAGCCCGCTGGAATCAGGTTGCAATGGAAGGTTGCCTCGGGGGAATTTGAAAAAGCAACGGCGTCCGCCACCTTCATGGATATGTTCTTCATTTTGAAGTGTAGCTCGCAGTTAGTGTTCTCCATGATGTCATCCACGGGGTACCTATCCAGCACTACTGCGTCGCCCGGGGTGGAACCCACGCTGCTTCTCGGCATGGATGGGGCGGTGGTATCCAATGCTGGATCATCCGCTAGCTGCTGCAGACGCTGAGACCCCATTTGCTGGCTAAGTGAGTCGATCTGCTCCTGCTGCCGCTGGAATTTAGCTGCCAATTCCGCTTGACTTGCTTCTAGGCCTTGAAGGCGTTCATAGTCCCGCTTCCTCTGCTCCTCCTCCATCTTCCTCTTCTTCTCCTCCGCAATCTTCTTTCTCGCACGGGTTCTGTAGTCGGCGTTCCAGTCCGAAAACCCCTCATACCACGGAAGAGCGCCCTTGCCTCGAGTTCTTCCCGGGTGTTCAGGATTTCCCAAGGCACGCGTAAGCTCGTCGTTCTCTCTGTTGGGCTGGAACACCCCCGATCGAGCCTATTCTATTGCAACAAGTAGCGCATCGTCGGCTCCGTTCAGACATGCCTTCGTCGAAACATTGCCTGTCTTCGGGTCCAAGTCCCCCCCATGCGCATAGAACCAAGTCCTGCACCTGGGGGGCCAGCTCTTAGTAACCGGAGTGACACCTGCATCCTCCATCTCTTTCTCAGACTTATCCCACTTAGGCATTGCCACCGCGTAGCCACCTGGCCCCAGCTTATGGAACTTATCCTTTTTTCGGCATTCTTCTTGTTTATTCTCGACCGTTCCTTAGCTAATTCTGAATCCTTGAATTTCACGAAATCGTCCCAATGAGCACTTTGATTCTCTAGTATCCCCTCGAATACTGGAGTCTTCCTTCCTCCCTTGACGTACTTCTCCCACGTCATTCTCTTGTGGTTCTTGAATGCAACCGCCATCTTCCTAAAAGCAGCGTCCTTGACTTTTCGCACATCTGCTTCTGTGAAATTATCTGGTAGGGTGAAATGTTCCATGAGAGTATCCCAAAGCAGATTTTTTTGATTCTCGTCGACAAAAGTAACATCTGGACGTGGCTTTGCTGGCTTTCTCCATTCTTGACAGGGAATCCGGAACCAAGTTGGCGACTACATAGGAGAACAGTACCTTCCTACACTCTGCACGTGTATGCGTGCCACGAGACTATCTCCGCCACATGATCTTCTTAGACATAAAAATTGTCCGATTTTCAACACCATAGTCTCTGATATCCCGTATAATGACTTACGCCCTTCCTTCTAACGTTTGCTTCGGAGCCAATATCACGTACCCTTTTGCCGGGAAGATTGCTCGAAGTACCGGAAGGGCTAAAAAGAAGAAAAGATCAATTCTTAATAATCATCAACTCATTTAACACACGGCGATGAATGCAACCAATTCCCTGATAACAATATAAAGATAGAGAGCCTCCACCCCCCCGTACCCTCGCACGGTGGTTATTGTTCAGATACAACATGTATCTTCGCGTTCTATGACTTCAATCTCTCGGTCATTCGCAGATCAGAATAATCACTATCACCCTCCGAGGTGTTGTTTAGCAAATTCGGAGCCGTCAAAAGTTCTCTCTGAAATGCATAACAATCCTTGCCTCGCTATTGAATACTAAACATTAGTCCTTTCGGTATCCTCGATCTGTCGAGTGATAAGAGATCCGCCATAAGCATTAGTATAAACTATGCCAAAATATAAACAAAATAGTATCAAATAACAATCGTGCTCGAATAAAGATAATCAGAAACAATCGGCTGGAATAATAGATAATAATCGCGAAACAATCGTCTCACGAATAATAATATAAATCCTCGAATAATGTCTCGAATAATAGATAAAATCAAAACATCCACTGCTAAGATAGCTAATTAAAAGATCGACGGAACTAACAAAAAAGCTAGAACACGTCGCTGGTTCCTAGAGAGATAATTAGTTTGAAAAAATGCGGCGTCGGGCCTAAGGACTAACCCAGAGAGAAGGAAAACCCCACAGGGATCATAAGCGAAGTGAGATCCCTAAGAAACCCAGTATTGGAGAACGACACTCCGCGCCCTCTAACTTGCAAACATTAGCGAGGAGCTTGCTCGTCACAACTCTCCTGATTCCGACGACAGTACCAAAACCCCGGTCGGGCCGCTCTCCCCGCACCCGAAAACTGGCCAACTAGCGAACGCCACCAAAACGGAGACTAGCGTACGACGATCCAGTGTCCGGTTCCTCTATCAAGCGGCGCGCTCCCTCCAGCAGCAACCTGCCTAGCAGCACCGGCGGAGTCCCAGCCCGACATGGTCACTGGACATCTGTCGTCGTGAGCTACGTTCGTGGACGTCGAGACGTGTCGACGGCGAGGATGCGGGCCGGGCATCGTCGACAACAAAATACTATATGCCGCAAAAGTAAAGTAACATTTTTTAAATGATGGATTGTGATGATTTCATATATGCAAATTCTAAATTTTATAACTAAAAATATAAGAAACTAAAAAAACATCGATCATCGTCTAACAATTTGAAATTAATCTAATTCATCTAGCTAGCTAAAACTAACATTTCCAAAATTTCTAACATTTCTATATAACTAACATTTCTATAACATTTGACATTATATATATTATAACTAACATTTCTATATACTATTTGACATTAATCTAATCTAATTAATTAATTCATCTAAAACTTTGTATGAAAAACAGAAAAACAGAAAAAACTAAAAGCTAAAAACAGAAAAATTGTGTGTGTGTGCGCGTCTAGTGGTGTGTGTAGGTGTGTGTCGCGGCGTAGTGTGATAGGTGTGAGCGCGCGCGTGTGGTGGCGCTACGGTCGGCGCCGCGCGCCGCGCTGGGTTGATCGATGGGAGGGAGGAGAGGGGCCACGTTCTTGGCAGCGTCACGAGAATACCCGAGACCGGGAACTGCGTTCATCAGCGCGGGGGCGCACAGGCGCGCGCGGGCAAGGTCGAGGCGACGGCGACGGCGAGGCGAGGTCGATCCAAAGGCGACGGCGACGGCGAAGCGAGGGGACGGCGACGGCCGGTGCGGAGCAGGCCGGCGACGGGGGCGCCGCGGAGTCGACGGGGACGACGCGACGAGGACGGGGGCGTCGCGGAGTCGACGGGGACGGCGCGACAGGGGCGGCGCGACGGCGCGGGACGGGGCGGCGGCAGAGAGAAGTGGGAGATGAGAAACTGAAATTTTTCGAAGTGTTTCTTATATAGGGGACACCTTTAGTACCGGTTGGAGCCACCAACCGGTACTAAAGGCCTGTTTTGGCCAGGCCAAGCGCGGGAAGCACCCCCCTTTAGTACTGGTTCGCCAACCAGGTCTGGCCCGCCACACCGTACAGAAGAACGCCGGCCGGCCGGCCTTAGTACCCTCTCGACCCCGATGCCTGCGCCGGCCCGCCTTCTTCAAACCCTCCAACGCACCCCGGCAGCGATTGGCTCAAAATCCAAAAAAGGGTGGATCAGCGCATATCCCCCGAGCGAGGAGAGAGCCAACCAAAGATCTCTCTAACCTCACAACTATGCCCGCGCACGTAGGAGCCTCCACCACCCCTTCTAACCTGATATTATTTTGTACCAAACATTGATCACGCTCGCCATGAGCTCTCGCGGCAGCTCCGAACTGAGCTCGTTCGAAGCGCGACACTTATTAAAAGCTAAAGGCCTCTAAAATCTTCGTGGCCCCACTAGCCGACGATACTACATCAATTCAATCCATTTGCATCATTTCTGTATCTCTGACCGTAGTGCGAGCCTCGGGCAGATGTCCCCGCACAAATCACACATGGTTAGTAAGAGGTGTCGATTGTCCGTGAGTAATTGCAGCAGAGTCGCCTGCTAGAGTGCATGGCTTCATTGGATCTGTCTATGCAGTCTCAAATGATATGAGCATGCTCTCTGTGAGGTCCTGCTTGTCACAAGTTTTGATAGGATTGTTTATGGTCTCTATTCTCATATGTAGCGTATAGCCTATGAAGCTTGAGATTTAGGAAGTGTCTTACTTGAGCACTTTGACACATTCAGTCTTCAAGTGCCCGCGAGAGAGGTATCTTTTTCTCTAGAGAGACTAAGTTTGGTTATACATCTAAATGAGATAGAAATATTTATGGGACACTCAACTTAAGATTGAATACACAATAAAGCTTTAAAAAAAAATCATCACATGAGTTGAACTACTATTTGCATATGCTGTTGAACTCTATTAATGAGTCGCATCATATAATGGAAGTATTAAATAATTTCAAAAGTTGATACACTCTAATTATCTCTAATAACATATCTTGATACAATTAGTAACGAGATGATTGCTATCATCCACGTTTTGAACAGAGATAACAGCTCCACTTTGCGTCGTGAAAAAACCTCTAGCAGATCGCGACTAAAATCGAATAAGCAGAGTTTTCGCCGGCGGTTCAGATAACGTTGTACTCCGCATCCATATGTTCAGGTTCCATATCGCCATTTCTAGCATAGCATGTGTGCCGTCAGATGGACCATTTATGCGCCGTACCCATCTGAAGTGCACTGCACCGTCGAGTATCACCCGAAGGCTCTTGCCCGGACGAGCTTAACCCGCCCGAGTACCTACTTTGTTCAGAACCAATGTCACATGTGGGTGAAATTATGATACCATGCCAACTTTCATCCTTTTCTGAGTTCATTTGAAATGCTTTTCAATTTCAGGGTCATTTAGCTGAAAAAATCAATAAATGCATGAAAGAATTTGCTTGCACATAAAATTTCTTCGCGTTTCAAATGCCAAAACACATAACTAGCTACCCTAACTATTACAGAGATTCCCTCCTGGGTGTGAAACACAGAAGAAAGTGATGATAGTTAAGCCGATCACATCCCAGATCTTTGGGTGTGAAACTTTTTCTTCGCGTGTGTCCCTTTGCGTCGTAGCCATGGAAAATCTTCATCATTTAACGGGATGCTCGGGTCAATATTCACTGTGAATGGAGCAATTTCATCAAACTTTTCATAATCTTCTGACTTGTCTGTCTTGTCATCCACTCCCACGATGTTTCTCTTCCCAGAAAGAACTATGTGCCGCTTTGGCTCATCGTACGATGCATTCGCTTCCTTATCTTTTCTTTTTCTTGGCTTGGTAGACATGTCCTTCACATAGAAAACCTGTGCCACATCATTGGCTAGGACGAATGGTTCGTCTGCATATGCAAGATTGTTGAGATCCACTGTTGTCATTCCGTACTGCGGGTCTTCCGTTACCCCGCCTCGTGTCATATTGACCCATTTGCACCGAAACAAAGGGACCTTCAAACCACGTCGATAGTCAAGTTCCCATATGTCCTGTATATAACCATAATATGTTTCCTTTCCCGTCTTGGTTTCTGCATCAAAGCGGACACCACTGTTTTGGTTGGTGCTCTTCTTATCTTGGGCGATCGATGTAAAATGTATTACCATTTATCTCGTACCCTTTGAAAGTCATTATATTCGAAGATGGTAACTGGGACAGCAAGTACAGGTCATCTTCAATAGAGTGTCATGCATGGTACGTGTCTGCAACCAGCTGGCGAAACTCCTGGTTTGTTCACGTGTAATCCAGTCATCAGACCGCTCCGGGTGTTTGGAGCGTAGCAAATTCTTGTGTTCATCCATATACGGAGCCACCAAGGCGGAATTCTGTAGAACTGTGTAGTGTGCTTCAGTGAGAGAATGTCCGTCCATACATATTATTTGTTCCCCTCCTAGCGTGCCTTTTCCATCCAGTCTGCCCTTATGCCGCGATTCAGGAACACCAATCGGCTTAAGGTCAGGAATAAAGTCAATACAAAACTCAATGACCTCCTCATTTTCATGGCCCTTGGAGATGCTTCCTTCTGGCCTAGCACGGTTATGAACATATTTCTTTAAGACTCCCATGAACCTCTCAAAGGGGAACATATTGTGTAGAAATACAGGACCCAAAACGTTAATCTCTTCGCATAGGTGAACTAGGACGTGCGTCATGATGTTGAAGAAGGATGGTGGGAACACCAACTCGAAACTGACAAGACATTGCACCAATCATTCTAACCTTGGTATGATTTCTGGATCGATTACCTTCTGAGAGATTGCATTGAGGAATGCACATAGCTTCACAATGGCTAATCGACGTTTTCCGGTAGAAGCCCCCTCAATGCAACCGGAAGCAGTTGCGTCATAATCACGTGGCAGTCATGAGACTTTAGGTTCTGGAACTTTTTCTGTCCATTTATTATTCCCTTTATATTCGACGAGAAGCCAGACGGTACCTTCATACTGAGCAGGCATTCAAAGAAGATTTCCTTCTCTTCTTTGGTAAGAGCGTAGCTTGCATGACCCTGATGTATGCCGTCTTTTCCGTGCATACGTTGCTGGTCCTCCGTGCCTCAGGTGTATCTTTTGTCTTCCCATACACGCCCAAGAAGCCAAGCAGGGTCACACAAAGATTCTTCGTCACGTGCATCACGTCGATTGCGGAGCGACCTCTAGGTCTTTCCAATAGGGCAGGTCCCAAAATATAGATTTCTTCTTCCACATGGGTGCACGTCCGTCAGCGTCATTCGGAACAGGTTGTCCACCAGGACCCTTTCCAAAGACCACCTTCAAATCCTTGACCATATCATGTACATCAGCACCAGTACGGTGGCGAGGCTTCGTCCGGTGATCCGCCTCACCTTTGAAATGCTTGCCTTTCTTTCTTACGGGATGCCTGCTCGGAAGAAATCGACGATGTCCTAGGTACACATTCATTCTATTAGCCAAATATATACTGTCGGTATCTCCAAACAGTGCGTGCATGCGCGGTATCCCTTGTTTGTCTGTCCTGAAAGGTTACTGAGAGCAGGCCAATCATTGATGACACGAACAGCAACGGCCTTTAGGTCAAATCTTCCCCCCATGGGCTCATTCCCACGCAACGTACAACCTGTTCCAGTCCAACAGTTTGTAAAGAGTTCTTCAACTAATGGCCTTAGGTACACATCAATGTCGGCCGGGTTGCTTAGGGCCTTGGATGAGCACTGGCATCATAATAACTTCCGCTTCATGCACAACCAAGGAGGAAGGTTATACAAACATAGAGTCACAGGCCAGGTGCTATGGCTTGCTACTGCTCCCAAAAGGATTAATCCATCTGCGCTTAGACCAAACCATACGTTCCTTGTCACTGCAAACTCCTTCCGTACTTTCTCTCGTATTTTTCTCCACTGCGAACCCGTCAGCGGGGTACTCTCAACTTTCCGTCTTTCTTACGGTCTTCTCTGTGACATCGCATCGCCTTGGCATGCTCTTTGTTTTGGAACAAACGTTTCAACCGTGGTATTATAGGAGCATACCACATCACCTTGGCAGGAATCTTCTTCCTGGGGCGCTCGCCCTCGACATCACCAGGGTCATCGCGGATCTTATAGCAATGCACCGCATACCGGGCAAGCGTTCAAATCCTCGTACTCACCGCGGTAGAGGATGCAATCATTAGGGCATGCATGTATCTTCTGCACCTCTAACCCTAGAGGGCAGACAACCTTCTTTGCTTCGTACGTACTCTCGGGCAATTCGTTGTCCTTTGGAAGCATATTCTTTATCATTACCAGCAACTTTCCAAATCCCTTGTCAGATACACCATTCTCTGCCTTCCATTGCAGCAATTCCATGTGGTGCCCAGCTTTTTCTTGTCACCTACGCAATTCGGGTACAACAATTTTTGTGATCCTCTAACATGCGCTGCAACTTCTTCTTCTCCAAATCACTTGCGCAGTTTCTCTTTGCATCGGCAATGGCCCGACCTAGATCATCAACGGGCTCATCTGATGCCTCTTCTTCAGCTTCTTCCCGCATTGCCGGCTCAGCTTCTTCCCGCATTACCGGCTCAGCTTCTTCCCCCATTGTTGTATCATCGTATTCAGGGAACCCATGGCCAGGATAGCTGTCGTCGTCCTCTTCTTCTTCATTGTCTTCCATCATAACCCCTCTTTCTCCGTGCTTGGTCCAAACATTATAATGGGGCATGAAACCGGTCTTAAACAGGTGGACGTGAATGGTTCTTGACGTAGAGTAATTGTGACCATTCTTACAGCGAGCACATGGACAAGGCATAAAACCATCCGCCCGCTTGTTTGCCTCAGCCGCAAGCAGAAAAGTACATACGCCCTCAACGAACTGGGGAGAGCATCGGTCATCGTACATCCATTGCCGGCTCATCTTCATTACACAACACCGAATAGACCAAATTAATACAAGTTCATACATAAAGTTCATACAACACTTAAATGCAACAAACAAATAACTCTCTAGCTAAACCATTTAAATGCAACAACAAATACGATGAAGATCACAACTAAGGTAACAATGGATCCAACAGCATAATGATACCAAGCCTCACTATCGATGGCATATTTTCTAATCTTTTTAATCTTCAAGCGCATTTTCTCCATCTTGATCTTGTGATCATCGACGACATCGGCAACATGCAACTCCAATTCCATCTTCTCCCCCTCAATTCTTTTCAATTTTTCTTTCAAGTACTCGTTTTCTCTTTCAACTAAATTTAACCTCTCGGCAATAGGGTCGGTTGGAATTTCAGGTTCAGATACCTCCTAGAAAAAATTTCTATGTCAACTTGATGGGCATAATTTGTCATAAACACGAAATGCAACTAGTTTTAAAAGAGAATATACATACCACATCCGAATCATAACAAGGACTAGGGCCGACGGGGACGGATATCAAAACCATGGCACTATATGTATAACAAACAACGTACGGGTAAGATAATTTATACGAGTAACTATATATCCAAATCACACAAACATCAATTTTTATATAAAATTTCATGAACAAGAGGCTCACCACAAGGTGGTGCCGGCGACGGGACGGTTGCGGGCGATCGACGGTGGCTACGATGGAGATTTAGAAGGCACTAAGGTAAACCACACCTACATATGCAAACTAAGTGTTATTTTTGACCTCAAATTGCATATAAATCAAATACTAGCACATATATATATATCCTCCCAAATTACTAAACTCACAAATTAATCACTATATAAACCAATGCAAGAGCTAATCTAGCAATGAGAGATGAAAGGACAAAGTTGCTAACCTTTGTGATCATTTGAATGGATGAGGGCCTTCAAATCTTGACAAATTTTGGGCAAATTTTGTGATGAACTCGAGAGGAAGAAGGGAAGAACAGAGGAGAGGGCCGGAGAGGGGAAAGGGGGGAGAACAGAGTGCTGGTGGACGAAGGGTTTATATAGGGCGACTTTTAGTACCGGTTCGTGGCACGAACCGGTACTAAAGGTGCTGGAGGGGCCCCACTCTGACAACATCCTGCCACCACTCTCATTAGTACCGGTTCGTGGCACGAACCGGTGCTAAAGGTTCACCACGAACCGGTACTAATGAAAGTGGCCCGGCTATCCGTTGGAACCGGCACTAATGTATACATTAGTGCCGGCTCAATACAAACCGGCACTAATGTGCTTCACGTTTGACCATTTTTCTACTAGTGGGGCCCTCTCGGTAATGCACATCACTATAAGCCTTGCAAGCAATACAACTAATGAGTTAGTTGTGGGATAGTGCATTATGAAATGAGTAAAGAGACTTGCCGGTAATGAGATTGAACTAGGTATTGGGATACCGACGATCGAATGTCGGGCAAGTAACATACCGATGACAAAGAGAACAACGTATAGTGTTATGCGGTTTGACCGATAAAGATCTTCATAGAATATGTAGGAACCAATATGAGCATCCAGATTCCGCTATTGGTTATTGACCGGAGACAAGTGTCGGTCATGTCTACATAGTTCTCGAACCCGTAGGGTCCGCACGCTTAAAGTTTTGTGACGATCGGTTTTTTGAGTTTATATGTTTTGATGTACCCAAGGTAGTTTGGAGTCCTGGATATGATCACAGACATGATGAGGAGTCTCTAAATGGTCGAGACATGAAGATTGATATATTGGAAGCCTACATTTGGACATCGGAAGAGTTCCGGGTAAAATCGGGATTTTACCGGAGTACCGGAGGGGTTACCGGAGCCCCCCGGGGGCTAATGGGCATTGTTGGGCCCTAAGGGAAAGAGAGAGGAGCCGGCCAAGGGCAGGCAGCGCGCCCCCTCCCTCTGGTCCGAATTGGACTAGGAGAGGGGGGGCGACGCCCCCCTTTCCTTCTCTTTCTCTCCCTTCCTTTCCCCCTCCTAGTAGGAGTAGGAAAGAGGGGAATCCTACTCCTACTAGGAGGAGGATTCCTCCTCCTAGCGCGCCAACAAGTGCCGGCCGGCCTCCTCCTTGCTCCTTTATATACAGGGGTAGGGGGCACCTCTAGACACACAAGTTGATCACAAAGATCTCTCCCAGCAATGTGCGGTGCCCCCCTCCACCATAATCCACCTCGGTCATACTGTAGTGGTGCTTAGGCGAAGCCCTGCCACGGTAGCTTCATCAACATCGTCACCACGCCGTCGTGCTGACGAAACTCTTCCCCGAGCTCTACTGGATCGTGAGTTCGCAGGACGTCATCGATATGAACGTGTGCTGAACGCGGAGGTGTCGTACGTTCGGTATTGAGGATCGGTTGATCGTGAAGACGTACAACTACATCAACCGCGTTGTCATAACGCTTCCGCTTAACGGTCTATGAGGGTACGTGGACAACACTCTCCCCTCTTGTTACTATGCATCACCATGATCTTGCGTGTGCGTAGGAAACTTTTTGAAATTACTACGTTCCCCAACAATAGCAAGCAGCATCTCACATCTCACAGAAGACTAAGCTACGATCAGGGAACTTGACCACATTGGAAACCATAGCCATCTGTGTGTCTTTGGTGGTCTAGATCACTCCATGGGCAACAGGAGCATCTTCGATGGCCGTGGAGAGGTCACGGTCAAGTTGGAAGAGGGCGCCCAATGCATCGATGGCAATGGATGGTAGACGGCCTTGGAACACCCTCTTCTATGATGCCAAGACGATAATACAGAAGCTTCTCCGCCATCTTGTTGGGTGATTGGGGCTTCCCTTCACCTTGGCATTGAGCTGGACACTGCTACAAGATTATTACAGAAGCTATTGATGAATCTTGAGGGCAAGGATCTCAGGGTAGGGTAATGTTACCAGGTTTAGAAGGTTCCCTAATTTCGGGTTACCAGTGAATCAAGAGGCTACATACGCCAATTCCCTACACTAACCAATTTCCCTGGTGGGGCTTCTCTTCTTCGTTCTCCGGAATCTCATGTTCTTAGGATTCTCGCATCTCAGTGTGATGCTGAGGACCCATGTGTGCATTTGTAGCATGTGTCTATATCCATCTGTTCTTCATTATCCTCATGTAATGCATACCTGCAGTCTCAAACTCTCAAGGGCATCATTCTCACCAAAGATCATCACTATGCATACACCAAAAAAGAGGGTGAGAAAGTTGAGCATGGCCTGCAATTTGAACACCATTAGAAACACTTAAAAATCACATCAAAGCAACAAACAGGAAAAACTGTTGAAGACTTTACATCACTAAATCACTAAAACTGTTGAGTACATAAAAACATGTTTGGTGATGTAACTATAACAATAAGAAAAACTGAAATGCCCATTTTTAAAAAGTTGTCCTCGCATAAGTTCAAGTGTACAAGTCACCGTCAAAGGAACATTAAGTGTTTTCATATAGTAATGAGATAGAGTTGAAATGTCACCTGCCACATTTGTAATCTTGAATACTTCCAGTGAGCATGACAACACTGAATACTATTCAAAACTTGTGCTCTTTCTTGGAACATTAAGATATCATTAATTGGCTAAAAATGCAGAACAAATAGATGACACAAAGCTCAAAATAGAAAAATTTCAGAAGAAATTGTAATGTGGTAGAATTTCGACAGCCAGTTCAAAGGTAAGCATACTTCCAGATCATAGGAGGTCCACCTTGATATCGTTATCTTATTTATGCACCATGTTATTTATACTGATGTTTATCACTATACATGTGAAAAAACACTGACTATGTTGCACCCTTTTTCTCTTTCCCATATAAACGTTCTTGTCTTCACCATGAAGCCGATGGAAAATAATGGATAATAGAAATCAGCAATCCTTCTACTTAGAGAAGATAATTAAGTAATCAACAGGGTCCTGTTTACTACCTAAGTAGTTTTTTTTCAAATACAACATGATTCTCTGAAAAACTAAGATTATGATAGCAACAATACAGAAGTAATGACACAGGATTGGCATGACATGAACTTCTTCTATAATTATTATTCCACCTTTTAAGTTGTGCTAACACTACTAAGAAAAGGGCTAAAGATAGGATTGACACTAATGGCGCACCAGGGAAGTGGTGCGCCACTACTATATTCTAATGGCGCACCAGGTGGAGATACGCCATTAGTGTGGAAGACACTAATGGCGCACCAAGAAAAAGGTGCGCCACTAGTAAAACAATTTTTTTTCATTTTTTCAAACATACTAATGGCGCATCCTGGCAAAGTGCGCCATTAGTAGTTAGAACTACTAATGGCGCACCGGCGACAGAGTGCGCCAGTAAATTTTTTTTTACTTTTTGGCAAAAAAACATTCTAAATGGCGCATCACTACTAGATGCGCCATTAGTAAGCTTCCCCCCCACTCCACCTATTCCCCAACCGTACGCCGCTGCCGCGCCTGCACGCCCCCTCCGTCCCCTGCCGCCGCCGCCCCGACCCCCACCCCCGCGCCCCTCCGCCCCCTCCGTCCCCTGCCGCCGCCGCCCCGACCCCCGCGCCCCCACGCCCCCCACCACTGCAGCTCCCCCGCGCCTGGTTGTGAACAGATAGCTAGCCTAAGATCGATTGTATTTAAATCGTAGTCTTCATTTCTCGATTGTATTTCATGGGCACTTTTTGAATCATGAATATTTTTAAATTTCATGGGCACTTTTTGAATTCATGAGGACACTTGATCTCGATCCCCCTCCATCTCGATCTTGATTCCCCCTCCATCTCGATCTCGATCCCCCTCCATCTTGATCCCACCCTCCCCCGCTAGCTCCACCGCTGCCGACGACCCACCGCAACCCTCCCCCGCTCCACCGCCGTCGACGAGCACCCGGCCCCCCGCACCCTCCCTCGTTCCACCGCCGCCAACGGGCACCCCCCGCACCCTCCCCCGCTCCATCGCCGCCGCCGATGATATTTTCAAGTAACAAATTTGAACATATTTTTTAAAAAATTATTATTGTTTTCATAAAAAAATATTACTGTTATGATTTAAACAAGTTTGAACATATTTAAACACAAATAAATATAAAAAATAGCATTTAAAATGCATAAAAAAATATTGGGGAGCCTGGGAATCAAACCCAGGACCTCCTGGTGTGTGTGCTGCATGCTGACCAGTCGGGCTAGTGGGTGGGTTCTATTTGTAGATAGGGTTAGGTTGTAGATAGGGCTAGTGTGGGCTAGATTAAAAAAAAATTCTAATGGCGCACCGAGGGGTGGTGCCCCATTAGAATAGTCGTACTTATGTAGCACGAGGGGGTGGTGCGCCATTAGAAAGCTTCCCCCCACACTAAATCCCCAATCTCTCTAATCTCTCCCTTGCCTCATCGATCTCACCCGCTGCCCCCCGTGTTCGCCGTCCCCCTCGCCGCCCCCCTCGCCTCCTTCGACGTCCCCGAGCCGAGCACCGCCTCCCTCGCCGCCTCCCTCCGCCGCTCCACCGTCGCCGTCGTTCTCGTCCCCGCCCACCCGCCGCGCCCAGCGGCTGCTCCCACGAGATCACCGCCCTCCCGACTCCGACCCCACCGCCGTCCACAGCGACGAGCTCACCGTCGCCCTCCCCCGAGTCCGCCGTCCCCATGCGGCCCCTGGTCAGTCTCTCTCCCCCTCTCTCCCGCGCTCATCCCCATGCCCCCACGGGGCGGCGCCCTAGGGTTAGGAGCAGGAGCTCGCCGCCGCCGCCCCGTCGTGCCGCTGCTGCTGCTTCGTGCCGACGCCGTTCCCGCGCGCTCGTGCGCTGACGCTATTAGAATGTTGGTCTTAGGTTCATAACAGTGTCAGAGCTTCAGACTATGATGCTTCTCTGATTATCCTGTTATGGCACTGCTTCTACGAAACTGCCCCTTTTATATTTGGCACCCTCATTGTTACGTCCTGTAGATGCTTTCCTTATCCTGCAGGCTTGTACATCATTACGTGTCTCTTCAGTGGTTGCTCAGTGGCTAATTCTGTTTGCTCCATTGATGAGCTCTAGGCGCCTTGGCGGTGTTGTCATTGTCTTTGCATATCAATGCTGGCGAAATTGCTTGACTTAACGTTTAATGTGTTCCTACATAGCTGAATAGGATAAAACTCATATTGTTCAACCGCTGTCCCTTTTACATTTAGTGCACTCATTGTTATGTCCCGGAGATCCTTTCATTACCATATAGGCTTGTACATCATGTGTCTCTTAAATGGTTTCTATAAGCTGGATGTCATTAGTTGTGTCCAAGTTGTGTTAATGGGCTGTTGCTTTGTGATGTAACCACCAAACTCCCTGATTTTGCAGTTTGATTGCTACATTTATCTCAACTTCTAGTTGACATTTCTACTTGATTAGAATTTTACAGGGGACTTATGCTGAAATTTCAGAATCTGATTCTGACTATGATGCTTCTCTGATTATCCTGTTATGCCCTGTCAACGATTTGCTTCCCTCGATGCTGCGAGTTATTCGTTCTCATGCCCCAATGAATTCTCTTCACTATGCTCTAGGTAGTCAACTGTGGTAGATGCTAGAGTATTGTAACTGCATTTCACATGCCAAAGTAAATGTAGCCTATTAGGACAATATGATTATTTTAGAATAGTTAGAGGAGCATCGGTTTATTGCATCAGATGTGATATGTCAGGAGATTTATTCCATGTGTTAATATTTTCTTCCCAACAGTTCTGTTAAGATGAGATCTATCCATTGTCCATAATATATTACTGAATAATAATATGTGTGGTGTCTTTGACATAAATAATAAATTGGAAGATGCTCAGAGATTTAGGCCAACTGGAACTTTAACAATATTGGTGATGATGACGAGTAGTTCTTATTATCTTTTGTGTTCACGTCTCTAGATTTTATCTCATGTGTTCACATCTGTCTTAATACCTTGCCTTGCCTTGTTCGGTTCTAGTGCATAAAGGTCTATGGTCAATTGATATTTTGTGCTTCCACTACAGAAAGGTCTATGGTATATTTTGTCTGTCCTTTTCAAGTAAAGAAATCTAAATGTTATCTGTATAATACCTTGCCTTGTTTGGTTGTATCGGTTATACATGTATGTTGTCCATTAGGTTTGTTAGGTTTGATAGCATAGAAGAAATAGACAGGGTACTCCATATGTTTTATGATCTGTTGTAAGGGTACTAATTGGTCTCTTCCGCTGCTTATCAGAGATGGCGGGAAGCAGGCACCGCCGCTCTGCGACACCGCAGTACGAGTTGGATGCTTCCGAGTTCTTCACTATCATACTTGGGACTTCAGTATCATCCATGACGCAGGTATATAAAACGAGAGATCTCCCCTTCACCCATCTCATTATGATATCTGTTGTTTGCCTACATCACTCATTGTCCCAAACTGCAGAGGTTGCCTGATAGTTTTAAGAACATGCTGATGGGTGAAGATCCGCCAAATAATGTGAAGGTGCGACAGGTCGGCAGCGGGTTTCGCAGGCTGTGGGATGTGGAGTTGGTGATCAAGGAGGGCCACATGTACTTGTCTCGTGGATGGGAGAAGTTCTACCATGCCTACGACCTGCGGCTGGGGTACTTCCTTCTCTTCAGGTACGACAACGACGCCACCATGCTCATCGTGAAGGTGTTCAACGCGACTATGTGTCACATGCGCTACGCTGAAGATTATGATGCCGGTACGTTGTACCTCTTCTTATTCCTCTACATTTGGCTTTGTCTCACATCGATTGTTAACGGTCATTGTTGCATTTGGACAGGTAATGGGAGCAGCAGCAGCGACAATGGCTACAGCCAAAGCAGCAGCGACCATGGCTGTAGCGAAAGCAGTAGCGATTCTGGTTGTAGCGAAAGCAGCAGCGATTCTGGCAGTAGCATAGACAATAAGAAGGATGATCCGGACTGGAGTGCGGGAGAAGAGGAGCATTGTGGGGATGAGGAGCTGCAGGATGACGATGGGCATCAGGCTGAGGATGACCTAGCGCTGGTGGTGGCTGACCAAGGGCAAGAGATGGTGGTGGCTGACCAAGGGCAAGAGATGGTGGTGGCTGACCATGGGCAAGAGATTGGAGGTGGCTGAGGATGACCTAGCGATGGTCGTGCCTAAAGGTGGCCTCGCTATGGTGGTGGTGCTTGACAATGACCACGCACCGGTGGTGGCGCCGACAATCCCACAGCTGGGCAACATGACCACGCCAATTGATGTAGAAGACTACATCCCACTTTCTCCACCGCCTCCACCGCCTCGCCGCTCTTGGCGCATCAGGCTGAGGAAGGAGAAGCAGAAGAACAATGCATGAGAATTGAACTTTGTCAGGTATGTCAGATCTCCAAAATGATATATATATATATATATATATACTTAGTTACCTATGTTATCTCTAATATGCTTAGTTTCCTATAGGTTAGCTTCATTTTACCTAAGTTGGCTCTAATATGCTAACTTAGAGCTTATATGTTAAGTTTCCTATAGGTTAGCTCCAAAATAACTTATGTTAGCACAAAATGATCAAGTTTACATAATAAGCTTATAGTCTTTTTCTTATTCTTCTTCTTTTCCAAAATGACATAGGTTAGCTTCATTTTACCTAAGTTGGCTCTAATATGCTAACTTAGAGCTTATATGCTTAGTTTCCTATAGGTTAGCTCCAAAATAACTTATGTTAGCACAAAATGATCAAGTTTACATAATAAGCTTATAGTCTTTTTCTTATTCTTCTTCTTTTCCAAAATGACATAGGTTAGCTTCATTTTACCTAAGTTGGCTCTAATATGCTAACTTAGAGCTTATATGCTTAGTTTCCTATAGGTTAGCTCCAAAATAACTTATGTTAGCACAAAATGATCAAGTTTACATAATAAGCTTATTGTCTTTTTCTTATTCTTCTTCTTTTCCAAAATGGCATAGGTTAGCTTCATTTTACCTAAGTTGGCTCTAATATGCTAACTTAGAGCTTATATGCTTAGTTTCCTATAGGTTAGCTCCAAAATAACTTATCTTAGCACAAAATGATCAAGTTAACATAATAAGCTTATAGTCTTCTTCTTATTTCTTTTCCAAAATTCTTCTTATTCTTCTTCTAGTGTTCTTCTTCTTCTAGTATTCTTCTAGTCTTCTTCTTTTTCTTCTTCTAACTTCTTGTTTATCATTTTGCAGATTTGATTTAATTCACGGAAGCTTGCATGGATGGAGTGCTTCTTTTCCATTTGTGTTTTTATTTTGTATCAATGTGAAACTTTTGTGAATTGATGGATAACGGTGTTGGATGAACAATGTGAAACTTTTGTAATATGTAATGATGGAACTATGTGTTGGCTATGTATGTATATATGATGGAACTTGTGTGTTGGCTATGTATGTATATATGATGGAACTTGTGTGTTGGCTATGATTGTTATATGGATGCTTGTTGTATATATATGTGTTGGATATCTCATAGGTGAAATAGTGACATGAGATTAAGAAAAAAATTAAAAAAATTGTTACTAATGGCGCACTAACGTGTGGTGCGCCATTAGTATAGCAGACACTAGTGGCGCACTGTGGGCAAAACTAATGGCGCACTGCCTGGTGCGCCATTAGTATACCAGATACTAATGGGATACTAATGGCGCACCACTGGTGCGCCATTAGTAAAAAGTTCTAGTGGCGTGATACTAATGGCGCACCAGTGATGCGCCATTAGTAGGCAAAACTGGTGCGCCATTAGTAGCCCTTTTCCTAGTAGTGTAAACCCTGGTACCTACACAGATAAAGTGCATTCACAATTCCGTAGATGATTGCCAAAGTAAACTCAGTGGAATTAGTTCCTCCAGTTACCATCGTTGAAGACAAAGTCATTCCTTACACTAACCAACGTCCATTTATCTTAGTTTTTTGTTTGCCATATCCTCATATTATCTAATAAAGTGCAGAACATATTACCATCCAAAATAAATAAATAGAAGAAAATGAACTAACATTTGAAATTAGCATTAAAAAATGGAGTCTCACCATCAATATTCAATAATGTGTGGATTGTCCAAAAAACCACAATACACATTATATCTGCACCCAACCTGCAAAAAGAGACAAGTTCAACTTCTAAGAAGAAAGAGTGGCCTGGTACCGTGAGCAATAGCTTATCCAGGGGACACATTTCTCTTACTGCTAGATGTAGACGAGTGCCAATGTCATAGCCCCACAAGACCTAATCAGGTCAACTAATAAACAAATAAGGGTATATCTAACAGAATCTTCCTTCTCGATTAAGAGCACCACTTGCCCATCTGATACAGAACTATAGAACAGTTGTCCAGGAAGCATACTTTTGCCAGGGTGAATAGAATTTCTAATCTCTTGATGAAATGGCCACCTCAATTCAAGCAGATAATATTTTGAACCTTCACATTCACAAAAAATCAAGACAAATACCATTCTGCTTCCTACATTCTCATATTATTTGGCCACTCTATGATCACCAAACCATTGCTTACTAAAAAACGGACCCGTTTTCATTCCTTTACTACCAAGTTCAGGAAACTTTGTCCTTGTGGAATTAGAAGTAGCCAGCTCCCTCCTCCTGAATCTACAATTTCTTGTAACATCAAAGAATAAATGCACAACAGTAACATCAAAAGACGGAAAGAAGTATATATATTTCCTGGAGTCACCAATTCTAGTTTCCCCTATTCCCCCACTCCTCTTGATATATACATATTTTATACTGAAATGTTATACTTATGATACTACTGTGTTCAGGAGTATATATAATTTTTTTGATGGGAAGGAGTATATTTTTCCATTTCTTATTTGTCATACTTAACAATATTATTTAATTATTTATAATACTTTTGTATTGTATATCATTGAAAAATACTTAAGTGTTGTGCTGAATTTAATTTCTACTTTGAAATGATTTTTTTAAATTTTTTGATACTTATGTAATTTATGTAGTTTATACATATGTATGTTAGATATTTCTAAAACATATAGTTTCACAAATATTGTAATAGTGGTTGTATTATATGATTAGGAAAATACATCTCTACAAAATTCTAGAGTACAATGTACTTGTTTTTGGAGCACCAGTGTACAAATTTGACAATATATTTAATAATATACTAGGACAATGCCGGTCTGTTGCCACGAAATATTGACATGCTGTAAATAAATGTCCATTATTTATGTGTCCGTATTAATGAGATTGTGTAAATAAATTCTTATCAAATCTTGTGAGTGATTTACCTTATAATTTGATGAGAAATTTGTGTGTTAATTAAGGTACGTAAATTAAGGTAGTATATAGAGATAAATTAGTCGGATATTCAATTCGGTGCCAAGGCTCATATGCACGTGGTGAATAGTAAATTCAACTAAACTACTAAAAAGTTAAAAGCTTTTGAATATTTTTAGGTGGTTGATGTTGCAGTGCGTACTGTTAGTGCCCAATTTCAGCTTGTTCTGTACTTAAGGAGCTGATGGAAAAAAGTCAAAATCGGTCAAAACAGTACGTGAACAGTAAACTTTCTTACAACCCAAAAATTATCTATTTTGCTGAGAGCTACTGAAATGTCCAAACTCCATGAAATTTGGCACGGACTTCACGCATATAAGCTTCTAGCATCACATAAAAAACAACTTTTTTTTAATTTTATTTACTATTTTAAATGAATGTATTGTTCACCTCAGGGCAGATGCACCCGAGAGCCAAAACGCTGATTTCTAAATTAGTACTCATCTCTCTCTCTCTCTCTTTCTCTCTCTCTCTCTAGAGACATTGATCAAAACATTACTTTAATTCAACATGTCTTGTGATTGCATTGTTATAAGAAGACAGTAGAAAATGGTTACATGCATGTTCAGCATAGTGAACACCAAGATGCAGTCTTTGACCATGCCACGAAAAACACCAACGTTTTTCTGCCATTTGTTCTTTCTTTTATAGTGATCGCCTTGCACTTCGTCCTCTTCCATTAGCAAAGTGCCCCTTTGCACCCTCAGCCAACAAGAAGATATAAGTGCATGTACAATGGTCGCATATGAATACATATGCCTCATGACAAAAAGTAGCTTGAGGCATCTATATTGATTTTTCTTTTCAATGCAAGTTATCATTAGTTGGGTCGTAGCCTATAGGGTATCACCCTGGGGCTATGCATTGGCCATGCCCTAAGGTGGAGGTCGTCTTTTTTTGTCATCACTAAGTCATGAATCTACTCCCACCTCCATCGGCACACGCGAACGCCTCATCTAACTTCCACCGTAAGATATAAGTAATCCATTAATTTGTCCTTAAGAGCAACTCCAACGGGCCGACCCAAACGGACGGCATTTTCGTTCGCTTTTTGTGCGTTTGGGTCGGCCGCCCGCCCGCCGTCCGCCCTCTTTTAGTTTTGGGTCGGCAGTGCACCCAACGGGCCGACCCATTTCATGACCACGCGCGTTTATGATTATGTCGTCGCCCTGGTTTTGACGCTCCAGCGCGCGGGAAAGGTTCGCGTGCGCGGGGGGGGGGGGGGGGGGGGGGGGGGGGGGGGGGGGGGGGGTGAGCGGCCTAGCGCGCGCGGGAAAGGTTCGCGCGCGCTGCGGCCGGCGCTCGTTATAAAGAAGGTGCTCCCTCCACACTCTGTCCGCCGCCCACTCTCGCCGCCTGTGCGCCACCATGTCGATCCGCTGCCTGGGCGCTTCGAATTTTCGCGGAGTCCGCGAGCGCCGCTCCGGCGCCTTCTCCTCCGAGATATGGTTTCGCGAGAAACGTCTCGTCCTCGGCACCTTCGACACTGCAGAGGAGGCGGCCCGCGCGCACGACGCGGCTGCGTGGTGCCTCCTAAGGCCTCGTCGGGATATGAATTTTCCCAACGTGTCGAGCCAGCGGGCGCAGGATCTAGCGCCTCTCCCGCGGCTTTTCACCGACGAGGATCATCGTGTCCACCGGAGGCAGCAGCGTCGCCTCACCATCGCAGAGAAGGATGTGGAAGCCTTGGTGGTGTGGCGCGGAGGCTTCCCGCAGGATATCGTCGACGAGTGCCAGTTCTACAAGCAATTGAGATCGGAGAGGGACGCGAGGAGGAGGGAGCGAGCCGCCTATCAGGAGGACAAGCGTTCGCAGAAGGAGGTAGCTCAATTGAAACTGAAGCTACGAGAAACGTCGGGTTGGGACTTTGAAGACGAGCAGCTTGCTGACGCCTACCTTCAGACATCGGAGGAGGACATTACCGAGTCGGAGTCAGAAAGCGATGAGTAGTGGTCTTTTTCTTTTATCTGTGTATATTAGAACTATCTATGTACTGAAAAAATGGCCGGCGGCGTCGGCGACGTGGCAGGCGGGCGAGGGTGTGAATCTACAGTGCCACCGACAAGGGGGCCCGGTGAGGAAAGAGGACGAGCGCGCGCGCGTCCGTCTTGTGTCCGCACCGACGCAAATCAGGCTCAAAAATGGGCCGGGAATGGGTCGGCAGGCGGACGAAAGCAGACGCGCGTTCATTTGGGTCGGCGCGTTGGGCCGGCTTTTTTGTCCGCACCGACCCAAACGGACGGCCGCAGACGAAATGGGTCGCCCCATTGTAGTTGCTCTAACAGTAGTTTGGGAAAAATGCTTTAATTTGGTTTAGTTTCAGCTTAACAGAAAAACCAGAATGTATAACACACATTTACATGTAACTGACCAAAGTTTACTACCATCCCGAAGGGTCTCTCTGGAAAAAAAACTGATTTCATTTGGTGACAGCCAACCAAAAGAAAGATAACCACAAAGGCCTTTTATCTTCCTCTGACGATTTGGAAGTTTCAGAGGATTCTACTGATGTATTTCTCCTTCTTCCACGCCGACGACACTCTAGAAGCACAAGCAAATGAAAAGTGTTACCAAAGCAACCAAGGTTCAAAGTTATACGTTCTTATTTTATTTCAATATATAAGAATCATGAACCGTTGTGGTAACACAGGACCAAAACATACTATAGGACAAGGATGCAACGATAGACATAAGCATATATACTTAACCTATACAAAAGATACATATTAAGTACTCTTCTTTTTCTCAGCCTCGGGTGATGCTTATATCATCTATGTCTTTTTACAGGCATAGGGATTTGTTGCTGCTCTGAAAGATAAAAAAATACATTAATATGGGAACTGGGCACACCGTCATACTCTTGTAATCATTGCCGCTCTGACTATATATTTCCATTCAAAATGCTAAAAAGGAAATGCCTGAGAAATTATTACTTTTCCATGGATTCTTGTGTAACATCAACACTAAAAAAACACGGCCAACAAGAACACGCAACTGATCATTCTGACCGACCAATCAATGTGCCGAAGTAGTATATTTTTCATTCATTCAGTCCAACACAAATTAGGTGTACGTGTTGTCAGAAAACCATATTGTAATAATATAATGAACAATTGACCATGCAAACGTCGATGTACTCAGTGTGTACCTAAGTTCTGTTCAAAGCGCGGCTGTGTACGCACCGGTATGTCTGAAGTGTGGCGTTGGTTCGTGTAACTGAACATCTAAAGAGAAGAGCCGACGTGTGTGGCTCTGGGTTTTTTTGAAATTCATCCTGGTCTTTATTTATTCAAAGCCGGCAGGGATCTCTGCCGCTACAACCTGCAAAATACAGTCGGGAGGTTCATTTAACCACACCTTACAAGAATGACTCAAAACACTCTCCTTAGCTAACAAATGTGCTGCACTATTTGCAGTTCTCCTAACCCAAGTGATTTTCCATCTTTCTCTACTATCCAGCATTTGCTTCACTTCTCCTATGATTGGTCCCAGCGTAGATAGGTCCCTCTCCTTGCTTTGTAGCTTGCTAACTATCTCCTTACAGTCCATCTCGATGTGCAGACTGTTTGCATTGATCTCATGTGCTAACTGAACCGCATGTTTGCAGGCTAAAAGCTCGGCCGTAGCAGGATCTCTGCACTTTGGGAGGAAATGGCATGCACTGCCCATGAGGGCCCTTCATGATTTCTGAAAACTACTCCCGCTCCTCCACATTCACCCGTCTTTGACATAGCTCCATCCACGTTGACTTTAAGCCAACCTTCCTCCGGCGGTCTCCACTTTTCAACAGGCACTGGCTTCTGAATTTTGCTATTGCTTCCATGAATGGCCTGCCACTCCTCCATCAACTTAACTACAGTCTTTGCAATCACCTCTGCATCTTCAATTATCTTTCCATCACGGGCATTATTGCGAGCTAACCACAGTCCATACAGCCCCTGAATCATGATTGCTCGCTCATCATCCGATGCATCAGCAACCCACGAGAGCAACCAGCTTGCGAGTGCACCCTGGGGACGAACAGAATCCGGTGGGATCGCCACCGGCACTCCCAACTCCGAGTGCATAACTTTCCAGAACTGTGAGTGATAGCATCCCCAAAATCTGTGATAATTCGTTTCTTGCCGCCCACACGCCACATAGAATACGCCCGCCTTTATCTTCCGCCTTAGTAGCTCCGATCCTATAGCTAGGCCATTCCGGATGAGTCTCCAAGTGCGAGTGATGGCTTTGCCTGGCGCCACTGTGTCCTATAGGTTCAACCAGGCTTTGTGATTTGCCACCGACGAAGAGGTTTCAGGTCTGCCAACCTTGAGACATTTTTGTGCCATACGCAAATGATATGCTGATCTGACTGTGAACACCCCATTCTTCGTGTAATTCCACGCGAGAAAATCTTCTGTCGCTGGCCCTCCAATAGGAATCTGGCTAATCTCCTTTACCTCATCCGACGCAAACATAGCCTGTAGCTTTCGCATGTCCCAGGTTGTACCATTTGCACACAACAGATCACTTACCCGGTAGATTCCATTTATGTAGACTTGGCCCAGCGGCTTTAGACTACCTTTCCTCGGAATCCAATGATCATGATGTATTCTGACTTGTGATCCGTCATCAATCCTCCATATGAGATCTTCCAGCAAAAGATCCCGGCCGTGTAAGATGCTTCTAAAAGTGAAGGAGCCGCCGTCCGGGCATGTAGCATTCGGGATCAACCCATCCACAAAATATCGAGCTTTCAGAACTCTCGCACACAACGATGTTGGGTTTTGCATCATCCGCCAGGCTTGTTTAGCAAGCATAGCTTGGTTGAAAGCTTCTGGGTCATGGAACCCAAGCCCTCCTTCATTTTTCCTGGTACACATCTTGTCCCAAGCGATCCAATGCACTTTCTTTTAACCATTCACTGTGCCCCACCAGAAGTTTGAAGAAATAGAAGAAAGGTTCCCGCATATTTTCTTGGTGAGTTGAAAGCAACTCATGGTAAAAGTCGGCGTTGATTGTAGCCCAGACTTGACTAGTACCTCCCTGGCTGTTTTTGAGAGCCGCCCTTCCATCCTGCCACCTTCCCGCGTGCACTCTCACAGACATATTTGAACATCCCGTCCTTAGATCTTCCCACAACCGTAGGGAGCCCCAAGTATCTCTTGCTTAAGGCCTCAGTATCTATCCCAATCGCTACTTTGAGGTCCTTTTTACTCTCCTCCGTACTTCCCTTACCAAAAAATATAGCTGATTTCTGCAAGTTAACTTTCTGTCCTGAAGCAACCTCATAGTCCTGCAGAATGGAGCGAAGTGAAGCTAAATTTTGGTGGGTTCCCTCTAAAAACACCACACTGTCATCAGCAAAGAGAAGATGAGTAACAGTAGGGCCGTTACTCCCAAACAATACTCCCTTCAATTCCTTATCCCTTTGCGCCTTCCTTAGCAGCGCCAAGAACCCCTCCACACAGAAGAGAAAAAGATATGGGGATAAGGGATCTCCCTGGCGTAGCCCTCTTGACGGAGTAAAACCATTGGAGAATCCTCCATTCATCTTTACGCAGAATTTTGCTGTTTTAACACATCGCATGACCATCTCCGTCCAGTGACTAGAGAAGCCAAACTTCATCAACATTTGTTCTGGGAAATCCCATTCAACCCTGTCATACGCCTTCAACATATCAAGTTTTACTGCACATAACGGTTTCCTCCTCTTGCGTATCCTAATGGCGTGCACACATTCATATGCCACCAAGACATTATCCGTTAAAAGCCTTCCGGGAACGAAGGTACTTTGCTCCTCCGAGATCATAAACGGCAACACCACTTTGAGGCGATTGGCCAGTGCCTTCGCCACAATTTTATACAAGACGTTACGTAGGCTTATAGGTCGGAATTGTGATTGTAACTCCGGTGAGTTTACCTTTGGAATCATCACAATAATAATGTCATTGAAACCATTTGGTGTTGCTTTCCCCGCCAAAAAATCACGAACCGCTACACACACATCATCCTTCATCATCGGCCAGTGCCGCTGATAAAACATCGTCGGCAGCCCGTCCGAACCCGGCGACTTCGTAGGCCCCATTTGAAAGAGCGCCTTCTCAATCTCCAGGTCTGTGAACGGTTCACACAGCTTCACGTTCATATCTTCAGTTACAGCCTGCTCAATATTTCTCAATATTTTGTCAGTATCTCGCGAGCCCTCTGAAGAAAATAATTTTGCATAGAAATCTGTAGCCATCGCCCTCATGCCATCATCATCTGTACATCTCGTTCCGTCCTCCCTTCTCAGCGCCTTGACTGTGTTCTTGCGTTTCCTATGTGAAGCTCTATTTTGGAAATACTTTGTATTTTGATCTCCCTCCATCAGCCAATCAACACGGGACCTTTGCTTGTAATATACTTCTTCCCTCTCATATAGTTCATATAGCTGGTCCTCTATATCTTTAGTTTCCTATCTGTATCTCGTACGTGCAGCTCGGTTTTTTGCATCAACCAGCTGTCCCTTTAGGTGTGTAATTTGCCTTCGGATAGACCCAAAGACCCTTCTGCTCCACTCCTGCATTGATTTGGACGTGTGGTGTAGTGATAACCCACAAGTATAGGGGATCAATTGTCGCCTCTTTCGATAAGTAAGAGTGTCGAACCCAACGAGGATCTAAAGGCAGAACAAATATTCCCTCAAGTTCTATCGACCACCGATACAACTCTATGCACGCTTGATGTTCGCTTTACCTAGAACAAGTATGAAACTAGAAGTACTTTGTAGGTGTTCTTGGATAGGTTTGCAAGATAATAAAGAGCAAGTAAATAAAAAGTAGGGGTTGTTTGGATAAAGACACAACTAAGTTAGGTTTAGTAGAGAACTTGTTGTTACGAGAAAGTTATTTGTCCCTAGGCAATCGATAACTAGACCGGTAATCATTATTGCAATTTTATTTGAGGGAGAGGCATAAGCTAGCATACTTTCTCTACTTGGATCATATGCACTTATGATTGGAACTCTAGTAAGCATCCGCAACTACTAAAGATCATTAAGGTAAAACCCAACCATAGCATTAAAGTATCAAGTCCTCTTTATCCCATACGCAAACAACCTACTTACTCGGGTCTGTGCTTCTGTTCACTCACGCCACCCACCATAAGCAAATCATAAACATATTGCAACACCCTACAGCGGGAATCCCTCACGCTTGCGCGATACGGAGAGCACCATAGGACAGCACCAAATAATAAAACATGCAACTCAAATCAATCTTGATCATCAAATAACCATTAGGACAAAACGGATCTACTCAAACATCATAGGATAGCCATACATCATAGGGAAATAATATATAGCGTTGAGCACCATGTTTAAGTAGAGATTACAGCGGGTAAGCGAGAGGTTACACCGCTGCATAGAGGGGGGAAGAGTTGGTGGTGAAGGCGGTGAAGTTGTTGGTGAAGATGACGGTGATGATGATAGCCCCCGGTGGCACTCCGGCGCCACCGAAAGCAAGGGGGAGAGGGCCCCCCTTCTTCTTCCTTCTTCCTTGACCTCCTCCCTAGATGGGAGAAGGGTTTCCCCTCTGGTCCTTGGCCTCCATGGCGTGGGAGGGGCGAGAGCCCCTCCGAGATTGGATTTGTCTCTCCGTCTCTCTCTGTGTCTGCATTCCCTCCTGGCTCTGTTTCACCGTTTCGTGTATATATGAAGATCCGTAAGTCCGATTGGCCTGAAACCTTCGCCGTGATTTATTTTTTCTGAAAATTAGCTTTCTTGCGGAAAAATAAGAGTGTCAACCGCCTTATGGGTGGCTCACGAGGGTAGGGGCGCGCCCAGGGGGGCAGGCGCGCCCCCCTGCCTCGTGGCCACCTCGGGCACCGTCTCACGTGGATTTTTCTTCCGGAATTTTCCAAATATTACAAAAAGTATCTCCGTTCGTTTTTATCTTGTTTGGACTCCGTTTGATATGGATATTCTGCGAAACCAAAGCATGCAACAGACAGGAACTGGCACTGGGCACTGGATCAATATGTTAGTCCAAAAATAGTATAAAAAGTTGCCAAAAGTATATAAAAGTTATAGAATATTGGCATGGAACAATCAAAAATTATAGATACGACGGAGACGTATCAGCATCCCCAAGCTTAATTCCTGCTCGTCCTCGAGTAGGTAAATGATAAAAAATATAATTTTTGATGTGGAATGCTACCTAGCATAATCTTGATCATATGTCTAATCATGGCATGAATATTAAGACACGAGTGATTCAAAGCAATAGTCTATCATTTGACATAAAAACAATAATACTTCAAGCCTACTAATAAAGCAATCATGTCTTTTCAAAATAACATGGCCAAATAAAGTTATCCCTACAAAATTATATAGTCTGCCTATGCTCCATCTTCACCACACAAAATATTCACATCATGCACAACCCCGATGACAAGTCAAGCAATTGTTTCATACTTTTGACGTTCTCAAACCTTTTCAACTTTCACGCAATACATGAGCGTGAGCCATGGACATAGCACTATAGGTGGAATAGAATATGATGGTGGAGAAGACAAAAAGGAGAAGATAGTCTCACATCAACTAGGCGTATCAACGGGCTATGGAGATGCCCATCAATAGATATCAATATGAGTCAGTAGGGATTGCCATGCAACGGATGCACTAGAGCTATAAGTGTATGAAAGCTCCAACTGAAACTAAGTGGGTGTGCATCCAACTTGCTTGCTCATGAAGACCTCGGGCATTTGAGGAAGCCCATCATCGGAATATACAAGCCAAGTTATATAATGAAAATTCCCACTAGTATATGAAAGTGATAACTCAAGAGACTCTCTATATGAAGAACATGGTGCTACTTTGAAGCACAAGTGTGGAAAAGGATAGTAGCACTGCCCCTTCTCTCTTTTTCTCTCATTTTTTTATTTTTTTATTTCTTTGGTGGGCTTCTTTGGCCTCTTTTTTTTATTTGGGCTTCTTATGCCTCTTTTATTTTTTTGTAAAGTCCGGAGTCTCATCCCGACTTATGGGGGAATCATAGTCTCCATCATCCTTTCCTCACTGGGTCAATGCTCTAATAATGATGATCATCACACTTTTATTTACTTACAACTCAATATTACAACTCAATGTCTAGAACAAAGTATGACTCTATATGGATGCCTCCGGCGGTGCACCGGGATGTGCAATGATCTAGCGTAGCAATGACATCAAAAAACGGACAAGCCATGAAAACATCATGCTAGCTATCTTAGGATCATGCAAAGCAATATGACAATGAATGCTCAAGTCATGTTTATGATGATGATGGAAGTTGCATGGCAATATATCTCGGAATGGCTATGGAAATGCCATGATAGGTAGGTATGGTGGCTGTTTTGAGGAAGGTATATGATGGGTTTATGGTACCCGCGAAAGTTGCGCGGTACTAGAGAGGTTAGCAGTGGTGGAAGGGTGAGAGTGTGTATAATCCATGGACTCAACATTAGTCATAAAGAACTCACATACTTATTGCAAAAGTCTATAGCTATCAAAACAAAGTACTATGCGCATGCTCCTAGGGGGATAGATTGGTAGGAAAAGACCATCGCTCGTCCCCGACCGCCACTCATAAGGAAGACAATCAATAAATAAATCATGCTCCGACTTCGTTACATAACGGTTCACCATACGTGCATGCTACGGGAATCACAAACCTCAACACAAGTATTTCTACTAATCCACAACTACTCACTAGCATGACTCTATTCTCACCATCTTTATATCGCAAAAATATTGCAAGGAATCAAACATATCATATTCAGTGATCTACAAGTTTTATGTAGGATTTTATGACTAACCATGTGAATGACCAATTCCTGACATCTCTCTAAATAGATATAAGTGAAGCAAGAGAGTTTAATTCTTTCTACAAAAGATATGCCCACGCTCTAACAAATCTAAGTGAAGCAAAAGATCATTCTACAAATGGCGGTTGTCTATGTAAAGAGAAACATGCAATCCAAACTTCAAATGATATAAGTGAAACACATGAAGCATTCTATAAAGCCATACTCAAAGAATATAAGTGAAGTGCAAAGAGCATTCTATAAATCAACCAAGGACTATATCAAACCAGCATGCTGCATAAAAGAAAAATGAAAACTAAATGCAAAAGACACTCCAAGATTGCACAAATCGCATGAACGAAACGAATCCGAACACATACCGATACTTGTTGAAGAAAGAGGGGATGCCTTCCCAGCATCCCCAAGCTTAGGCGCTTGAGTCTCCTTGAATATTAACTTGGGGTGCCTCGGGCATCCCCAAGCTTGAGCTTTTGCCTCTCTTCCTTCTTCCCACATCGAGACCTTCTCGATCATCGAACACTTCATCCACACAAAACTTCAACAGAAAACTCGGTAAGATCCGTTAGTATAATAAAGCAAATCACTACTCTAAGTACTGTTGCAAACTAATTCATATTTTGTTTTTGCATTTTGTCTACTGTAACATAACTTTTTCATATCTTAATCCACTGATATAAATTGATAGTTTCACCAAAACAAGCAAACTATGCATCAAAAACAGAATCTGTCTAAAACAGAACAGTCTGTAATAATCTGAACATTCACCATACTTATGATACTTTAAAAATTCTACCAAAATTAGGAAAAATAAAAAATTTGTATAGGAAGACAGTGCAAAAATAATCAGAACCATTTGACGTTCCAGCTAAAAATGTAAAATCGCGCACTACAGCCAAAGTTTTTGTCCTGCACCATACAAACCATCAAGCAAATGTAAACATCCTAAAGGCAAACCTTGGCACATTATTTTTATATTACAATGGAATTGTACAAGGGGATAATTATTTTTGTTGAAAAGTTTCTGTAATTAAGATTCACAAAGTTCCCATGGGCATGAACAAAGTTCAAGGACGTCCCCCACTTTCACAATGCTCGTCTCTCTCACTTTCACTTTTCTTTTAGAAAAAATTTTGGGTTCCCCTCTTTATTTTTGTTGTTTTTAAACTATATGAAAGCACTCAACAGAAATAAATGACTCTCTAAAACTTCCGGGTTGTCTCCCTGGTAGCGCTTTCTTTAAAGACATTAAGCTAGGCATATAGTGCTCAAGTAATGGATCCACCCGGACCCCAAGGTATATCAAAGCTAATTTTAATTAACAATGATTTAGCATTTAGTAGTGAGCACAAAGTAACATATATAATGTAACAACGAAGTCTAACTCTCTTCCTATGCATCGGCATGTCATAAAAGAACAATTCATGCACACATAGTAAAGGCCAATGCATAGTCTAAATAGTTTCTTGCAATTTTATCATATTGGAAACATAGAGAGGTGGAGATATGGTTCCTCTCTCATAATAATTGCAATTAGGAGCAGCAAGCACATGCATATTATATCTATCAAAATCATCATGTGTAATAGTAAAAGGCAACCATCAATATTGATGTGGCATGCCCTACTACAAACATGACCAGTACACAGGTCATGATGAGTACGTCGGTCAATGACAAGGGGTTGCAGGCAACTTCGGCAGTCGTCAACAAAGGGGTACAAATGAAGGATATTATGGATGAGGGGACGGCAATGCATGTGGATGAGGCAGACGTTGAAAAGAAAGTTAACCAAGATGAGGATCAGAATATTATGGAGGAGATGACATATTTTAGCAAAGGTAAAGTTGGAACCTTGCGTATTCTATGTGGTCCTGGATTTACGCCAATTACCCTAAAGAAAGAGTGCGTGTTAAATGTGAGAGCAATGCTAGATTAAAGGAGTTCATGCAAGTTCCTGCATGCACAAAACTAGGAAATAGTTGTTTGTTTCCTAACCAACGTACAACAGGATATCATGCACGCATTTGGAGAAATAATCGGACGTGGAAGCCATGGAGAATAAAAAGGAAAAGGCCAACATGCAACGGATTTATTAGTTGTGTTTCACGGAACATACAAACTCCCGAACTGCATGTGCTAGAAAATAGGAAGAGAAGGAGCCTGCACGTACATGGAGATATGTTTCCAAATCGGCCAGCTATGTACGTTTTGGAAATAAAACAAAGGTAGCAGATCAGAACGGCCGGGATTTCGGTTGCACTACAAGTCACGCAGGGGAAAATAAATCAGGTACGTATATGTAATATGGCCTGCGTGCCTTGTTTGGCCGAACTCATCTGAGTGATTTGTACCTAGGCTATATATATTATTTGTTATATATCGAGACTTTAAGATTAGGTTATTTTTCTTTAGAGTTAGACAGACTATGAAGTGGCCCTCTGGGCGTTCATCTTGTTTATTATTGGGAGATTTTCTATCAAGAAAATTACACTTTAGCAAGAGGATTCTCGTGATCGAGAGTTTGCTAGCTATTGGCTTGAGGTCCGTCGGCGACGACGGATTGCGTGCTGGTGACGCCTACGCCGACGAGAGGTGCCTTGTTTGCTGAGGTATTGCTAGTCAGTTGTTGTTACCACAGTTTCAGGTTGCGTGTATCGCTCGCATAATTGGAAACTTTTATCAGTGAAATTTAGTCGCGGTTGTTGCATCGTGAAAGATCGGGCCAAATTTGCGGCGCGTCCGAGGTCGTGCCCTTATCAAATATAATCCTTAATAAGTGCAAATTTCTCCGATATAGTGTAGTCGGAGAATTCAAAAAGATAATAGGACTATCATGCGTGGGTGCAATAGCAACAATTTCATGTTTAACATAAGGAACTATAGCAAGTTCATCTCCATAAGCATAATTCATATTGGCATCTTGGCCACAAGCATCATCAAAAAGGGATATTTCAAAAGAATCCAAGGGATCATAACAGTCATCATAGCAATCATCCTTCGGTAAGCACGAAGGGGAATTAAACAATGTATGAGTTGAAGAGTTACTCTCATTAGAAGGTGGGCACGGGTGATCAATCCGCTCTTCCTCCTTTTGTTCTTCGCTCTCTCCTCATCTTTTTCATCCAATGAGCTCACAGTTTCATCAATTTCTTCTTCCATAGACTCCTGCAAAATATTAGTCTCTTCTTGGACAGCGGAGACTTTCTCAATAAGTGCATTAATTTCGGAATTGTATTCATAATTATCATAGAAATATTTGAGGATAGCTAAATTTTCAGATCTATAAATAGCATCATCAAAATATTCAAACTCTTTACACATAGATTCAATTTCATAAGCACTCATAAAAGCAACAAATTCTTCTATTTTTTTCACATCATAGTAATCATATATACCATTAGCATAAGAAGCTAAGGTTTTATTATCATTGAATTTGCATGAAAAGGGAAGGTGTGGAGCCTTCATCCTAGAGCAACAAGTATAATCATAACTCACGCATAATTGCCAAGCATACCACTTCAATATATGAATTTGATCCCATAATAGTTTCCCTTTTGTGTCAAGCGATAATCCCTAAAGTATTCACGTTGATCCAACGTTACTCCCATTACATAATTAAATGGGGTTTTCTCGGGATTATTAAAGTAGTACATAATATCTTTCACATAACCAGCATCGATGGTTTTAGGAGGTTCCCCATCTCCATGAGCAGAAAGTACACCTTTTTTTGTATTTCGTGTTCCATATCCATAACTAAAGATAGAGAACAACTAAGAACAGCAAATAAAAATTACTTAGTGATAAAGCAAACAACCACACACGAGAATATTCACCCCACGCTATTGCTCCCCGGCAACGGCGCCAGAAAAAGGTCTTGATAACCCACAAGTATAGGGGATCAATTGTAGCCTAAGTAAGAGTGTCGAACCCAACGAGGAGCTAAAGGCAGAACAAATATTCCCTCAAGTTATATTGACCACCGATACAACTCTACGCACGCTTGATGTTCGTTTTACCTAGAACAAGTATGAAACTAGAAGTACTTTGTAGGTGTTGTTGGATAGGTTTGCAAGATAATAAAGAGCAAGTAAATAAAAAGTAGGGGCTGTTTAGATAAAGACACAACTAAGTTAGGTTTAGTAGAGAGCTTGTTGTTACGAGAAAGTTATTTGTCCCTAGGCAATCGATAACTAGACCGGTAATCATTATTGCAATTTTATATGAGGGAGAGGCATAAGCTAGCATACTTTCTCTACTTGGATCATATGCACTTATGATTGGAACTCTAGCAAGCATCCGCAACTACTAAAGATCATTAAGGTAAAACCCAACCATAGCATTAAAGCATCAAGTCCTCTTTATCCCATACGCAAACAACCTACTTACTCGGGTCTGTGCTTCTGTTCACTCACGCCACCCACCATAAGCAAATCATAAACATATTGCAACACCCTACAGCGGGAATCCCTCACGCTTGCGCGACACGGAGAGCACCATAGGACAGCACCAATAATAAAACATGCAACTCAAACCAATCTTGATCATCAAATAACCATTAGGACAAAACGGATCTACTCAAACATCATAAGATAGCCATACATCATAGGGAAATAATATATAGCGTTGAGCAGCATGTTTAAGTAGAGAGTACAGGGGGTAAGAGAGAGGTTACACTGCTGCATAGAGGGGGGAAGAGTTGGTGGTGAAGGCGGTGAAGTGTTGGTGAAGATGACAGTGATGATGATGGCCCCCGGTGGCACTCCGGCGCCACCGGAAGCAAGGGGGAGAGGGCCCCCCTTCTTCTTCTTCTTCCTTGACCTCCTCCCTAGATGGGAGAAGGGTTTCCCCTCTGGTCCTTGGCCTCCATGGCGTGGGAGGGGCGAGAGCCCCTCCGAGATTGGATCTGTCTCTCCGTCTCTCTCTGTTTCTGCGTTCCCTGCTGGCTCCCTTTCACCGTTTCGTGTATATATGAAGATCCGTAACTCCGATTGGCCTGAAACCTTCGCCGTGATTTTTTCCTGAAAATTAGCTTTCTTACGGCAAAAAAAAGAGCGTCAACCGCCTTACGGGTGGCTCACGAGGGTAGGGGCGCGCCCCCTGCCTCGTGGCCACCTCGGGCACCGTCTCGCGTGGATTTTTCTTCCGGAATTTTCCAAATATTACAAAAAGTATCTCCGTCCATTTTTATCCCGTTTGGACTCCGTTTGATATGGATATTCTGCGAAACCAAAAACATGCAACAGACAGGAACTGGCACTGGGCACCGGATCAATATGTTAGTCCAAAAATAGTAGTATAAAAAGTTACGAAAAGTATATGAAAGTTGTAGAATATTGGCATGGAACAATCAAAAATTATAGATACTACGGAGACGTATCATGTAGCTTATTGCATGCAGCACCTACTCCCCCAGCCCCCTGATTCGTTGCATGTGCCTCACGCGATGCATTGGCCACCATCTCATCGTAATCTGCTTGTCTAGCCCATGCTGCCTCATAAACAAAAGGCCTTGGCCCCCGTTTGGTCCCAGTGGCCAGTGCCTCCCGGACCTTAATCACCAATGCCTGATGATCAGATTCTTCCGTCATAATGTGATCCACCTCCACCTCAGGAAACATCTGCATGAAAGTATCATTCCTCGTAGCTCTGTCCAACCTTACTTGAATATTTTCCTCTGCTTCTCTCTTATTATCCCAGGTAAAAGGATATCTAGTGTAGCCCAGATCAGCTAGACCACAATCAGACAGGCATTCATCAAAGTCCGCCATCTGTCTCAAATTCCTCAGATTACCTCCTTGCTGCTCATCCTGCGTTAGCGCTTCATTCAAATCGGCAGCACACAGCCAAGGAAGATTATCTTGTGCTCTAAGATAGCGAATCACGTCCCATGTTTTCTTCCTCTTTTCAACACATGGTTCCCCATAGATTCCAATGAATCTAAAGGTGTGTCCCTCGCTCACTATTTTTGCATCAATGTAGTATTGGCACCATGGCCTCACTGTAACCTCCACGTGGTCTCTCCACCTCAGCGCTAGTCCACCACTTTTTCCATTACAGTCCACTGCTACACCATGCGTAAACCCCACGCTCCATTTGAGCCTCTCCATCGCTCTAGCTATCTTTTTTGTCTCTAAAAGAAATACCACCGCTGGGTTGTATGACCTAACCAGGTCCCGAAGTTCGCCCACTGTCGAGTCCAACCCCAATGCTCGACAGTTCTAGGCTAGAAGAATCATTGGTGTCGGCCGCCCTGCTCCCTGGCAGGGTCCGCCGCCCTATCATCATTTTCTGAGATTCGGTCAAACATTGTAGTCGTCTTCCTCCTAGTGTCACAGATAAAAGTATCATTTCCATCATGCCTATCATATCCCTCTTTCGCCACCCACATCTGCCTCGGCTGCCCCTTCCTAGACGTAAGAGATGGTTGATAATTTCCCCTACTCCCGCGTTTTGCTTCATGATCCTCTCGGGGCTTTCTCACATAGTACCCTCTCCTCCTCTCCATAGGGAATTTAGGTCTGTACCCATAGTTCCCTTCCTTCTCCCTGTAAAACTCCCTCTCTCTGTCCTTATTGTAGGTATCCCGTTGCTCACACTCATACTCATAACACACATCCTCCTTTCCTTTCCTCTGCCATTCACTATCTTGTTTACCTCCACGCCCTTGTTGCTGCTCGAATAGCTTGTTTCTAAGCTCTCTCTCTCCCTCCTCTGCTCCAGCTCATAGCGAAGGTCATTCTCCCTTGGTGGCTCCCCATTTGTGCTATTTTTATGGATATTATTTTTTCCTTCCTCCCGCCTATTCTTCGACAGATCCACGCCAGTGCGCTGGTCCACCGAACGAGCAAATTCATCATTTAAATTTCGTTTGGCAGGAGCTTCTTTCTTCCTGTGACCCGAGCGCCCTACGTCAACCTCGCTATTGGGAGCGTTATTCCTGCTGCTATTACTACTTCCCGCCGGTCCCTGAGAGTTTTACTTTACATTGTTGTTCCTTCCAGAAGATGTTCTCAGCCATTCGCCCCATTGTGATGTGGAATCAACAGGAGGATCGCAACGCCCTCCCACATGCACTAACCTCCCACATTCAAAGCAGAAGTGTGGTACTTTTTCATAGTGAAAATCAAACCAGGTTCTATCCTTGTCCTCCAGTGAGGTCCTAAGATAGAAACCCCTGACGAGCGGTTCATGAACTAGGATTTTCACCCGAACTCTCAACCGGTTTCCCCTCGCCAATCCATCTTTGTCCACATCCACCCTGACTCTGGGTTAGTGGGAAAAAACAAGGGCATTGATGCATGAAAAGTGGAAAACACATTAGTCTTGTTGCCCTGTTTTTCTCAGTTCTTGCCGGTGTGTTGAATCCACCAAAACCAGAAAAAGCGAGGGAGGCTGCTGACTGGAGCAAGAGAGGGAGGCCATGGCATCTTAGAGCATCTCCAGCCGCGCCCCCAACAGCCCCCCCCCCAGACCACTTTTTCGGCGCCAGCGCCAAAAAATGCCCTCGCGACCCTAGGACGAGGAAAAGCGCCGGTTCGGCCCTTTTTCCGCCCGGCGGTCACAGGCCGAACCCGGTGCACTAGGGGGCAATCGGGGGCTCCGGCGCAAGGGAAAAGCGCGGCTGGCCCACACCGTCAGGTGAAAAGTCAAGATTTTCTTCCCTGAATCGCCTCCCACCCCCCGCGCCCTCGGCTGCCACTAGCTATATCCCGGCGCCGCCCGGCGCCCTTCACCGCTAGATAGCCATTCCCCGCCGGAAAAATAGCACAAGTTCGCCGCGGCAGCCCCTCCAACAGCAGCTGGGCGTTTCCGCCCGCGGAGGGGCAGTTTAGCGGTGGGTGCACGCCCACCGGGCGCAAGGTGTTCGGTGATTTGCTTGCCTCGGCGATGGACTCGGATGACGAGGAAGCGCTCGCCGCACTGCTGGAGGAGGAAGCCGAGGCCGACGTCTAGGAAGAAGAGCATCTCATGGTGCTCGCCGCCCTCGCCCAGCTGCTGGCGAGCAATGAAAAGCCGCGGCGAGGTGGCTCGGCGTCGGGGCGGGTGAAAGCAAAGAACCGACATCGTCTCGAAGGGTACTGCATGCTCTACTCCGACTACTTCGCCGATGCTCCACTTCACTGCGACAAAACATTTTGGCACCGTTATCGGATGAGCAGAAAGCTCTTCCTCAGGATTGTGAATTCCATCCGGGAGTTCGACAACTACTTCAAGTGCAAGATGGATTGCACCGGCAAACTTGGATTCACCTCGATCCAGAAGTGCATGACAGCGATGAGGATGCTTGCATATGGAGCTCCCAGTGATTCACTCGACGGCTATGGGCACATGGCCGAGTCCACCAGCATAGAGTGTTTCTACAAGTTCTGTCAGGCAATGGTGGAAGTGTTTGGACCGCAATACTTGAGAACACCCAATGCGGAAGACACTGCTCGGATCCTAGCACAGAATGCAGCAAGAGGATTTCCTGGGATTCTTGGAGGCATCGACTACATGCATTGGAAATGGAAGAATTGCCCATTTGCTTGGCAGGGGATGTATAAAGGCGCCAAAGGCGGTTGCAGTGTGGTACTTGAGGCGGTGGCCACACAGGACCTCTAGATTTGGCACTCCTTCTTTGGTATGCCAGGAACTCACAAAGACATCAACGTGCTGCAGTGCTCTCCTGTCTTTGCCAAGCTTGTTGAAGGTCATTCTCCTCCGGTGAACTTCGAGATCAATGGGCGACACTACAACAAGGGATACTATCTAGCTGATGGCATCTATCCGAGATGGTCGACATTTGTGAAGACCATCTCAAACCCTGTGCCAGGAGGCAAGACCGCCTGGTTTGCGAAGATTCAGAAGGCTTGCAGGAAGGATGTCGAGCGGGCATTTGGTGTGCTCCAATCTCGATTTGCTGTTGTCCGGTACCCCGCTCAGACCTGGTCGAAAGATCAAATGTGGGAGATCATGACTTGTTGTGTCATCTTGCATAACATGATCATCGAGAGCGAGCAAGAAGACCCAGTGTTTGACACTGAACTATACTACAGGCAGGGTCCTTTAGCCGAAGTTGATCACCAGCTACCAGCAACCTGGACTGCCTACCTCAGTATGCGTCAGGAGATCCAAGACCCACAGGTGCATCATGAGCTGCAGCATGATCTGGTGGAGCACCTATGGAGGCTCAAGGGCAACGCTGGGCGCAACGTGTGATGAAATATGAGTTTTTATTTGTTGAACTATATAATTTGTACTAGGTATGTGCCGGTGCGTTGCCACGGGAGCCAAATCTTGTAATGCAATAACAACATATAGGGGGACAAATTATGTTGTTCTGGAAAATGGTTTCCATAATGAAAATCGATGAGGAGGCTCGTTGTTTCCGGAAAAATACTATCAAATTCTTCAGTTGGTAAAAACGTGGAATGCTACATCAATGAAAGGGAATAAATAATGACCTAGTACATATTCTCATTCTAATGAGATGCATACTGATTATGCAAAATGGATTGTAAAAAAAAATAGCACACTCCAACGTCAACAGATACGCAAATTGCTAAAATTCGTGTCGCGAGCACTGTACATCCACTATACTGATGTGATTTGCATTAACTGTGTTTTTAGATACTGATCCGATGGACATATCCCCCGATGCAAATGAATCATAAAGTTTAACTTCCCTCTTCAATTAAATGTGGCCCAATTCCGTCAGCGATTATTGTGCAGGGCCAATAAATGAGCGCCATGTATTCTTGCGGGCCAGAATGGGTTCGGCTCACCCGCGGGATTCCTAGTAGCGATTATTGTGCATGGCCAATAAATGAGTGCCATGTGTCTTTACAGGCCAACAACAATTTGAAGGGAAGGTGTGACGCCATTGGGGCATGTAATTATGGTGATTGCAATTTTTTAAGGTAAGGTGTGACCCCAATTGGATCATGTAATTATGATGATTGAATCGAATCGTCACTTGCCAATCCAGAAAAATATGAGAGTAGGATGGACGAAGGTGGGTAGAACGCGGTCCGTCTGACAGGAAAAGGAACCTTATGTTCTTTTTAGATAGTATTGATTGAACTATTTGTTGTTGTACTATTTTGTTGAACAATTTGATTTTTCTGTGATGAAATATGTGATAAAAATATTTATGTTCATAATTGAACGACGAGCCACGGCGAACCACGCCGAATATGGGCCTATTCTCGCCCATATGGGCCCTTTATTCGCTGAAAGGGGGCTGAAAAGTGGGCCAATGTCGGCGCCTGGGGGCGACGACTGGGCGCAAAACCGCCCCCAGCGCCTGTTGTATCACTAGCTCGCCCCCAGGGGCGATTTTTATGCGCCCTAAGGGGGCCAACGGCTGGAGATGCTCTTAGCCTCTAACAGGAGTCGTGTGTTGCATGTGCTTGCAGTAGTACTACAGCAATCCATCCATGAGCGTGGAGGATGATTTTTTCGGTTGGGTGGAACTTGATTTGAGGAGATGAGGGCGGGGTCACGGTGCTGTCAGGAGAGAGGGGACTCGAGGTCGAGGAGATCAGGGAAGGATGGCCAGCACCATGGGCACTTCTTCCTATTTGGCTGGTCAGGCCAGCAGTGACGGCCGGGAACCAGGTCAGGCAGCCAACGGGAGCAGCCGAGCACGGTGGCAGGAGAGTGGAGGAACCGGGGGAAGGAGTCGCCGCTGTCTCCCTCACCCAGCTCAGTTCCACCTGATCCTCGCTGCTGCTCGCTGCAAGCCTTGGCGACCCGTATCTATCTAGGGGTGGAGGGGCATGAAGCCCAGATCGGGTAGAACTTCACCATAGCCTTCTTTTCATAATTAGTTTACTCAATACAAATTGTGTTCACCCAATACAAATTTTCTTCACCTATTTTTCCAAATTAGTTCACCATATACATATTTTGTTCACCCCTTTTCACAATCAGTTTACAAATACAAATCTAGTTCACGAAATTCAAATTTATTTCACCATTTTTTCACAGTTAGTACACAAGAAATTCAAATTTAGTTCACATGCTTCAAATCTAGTCATTATAAATTTAGTTTCCTCATTTCAAACTTAGTTCACCAAATATATTTTTACCCATTTTTAGTATTATTTCACCGAAGACAAATTTTGTTCACCCTTTAAAAATGTGCTCACCCATTTTTAAAATTATTTCGCTAAATACAAATATAGTTCACCCATTAGGAAAAATTAGGTCATAGATTTCAATTTTAGTTCATCTATTTTCATAATTAGTTCACCCAATAGAACTTTTGTTTATTCTTTTAAAAAAAATAGTTCACAAATACATATATAGTTCAAAAAATTTAAATTTAGTTCACCCATTTTTAAACTTAAGTCGTTCATTTCAAATATAGTTTTTTTTGCTTTATTTCAAATTCAGTTCACCAATTTTCAAATTTAGTTAATCCATTTTAAAATTTAGTTCACCCAATTCAAAATTAGTTCACCCATTTTGAAATTTAGTTCACCCAATAGAAGTTGTGTTCACCTATTTTCAAAATTAGTTTAGCAAATACAAATTTTAATCACCCTTTCTTCAAAAAAAATTGCACCCATTTAAAAATCACTTCACTAAATACAAATATAGTTCGCCCATTTTAAAAATTAGGTCACTCACTCAAATTGAATTCACCCATTTTCTAATTAGTTCACCCAATTCAAAATTAATTCACCTATTTTCAAATGTAGTCTACCCAATACCACCCATTTTCCACAATTAGTTCACCTAATACTAATCTGGATCAGCACATCTAAAAATATGTCACAAATACACATATAGTTCAGCAAATTCAAATTTAGCTTACCCATTTTTTAAATTATGTCTTTCATTTAAAATCTAGTTCACTGATTTTTAAATTTAGTTCACGAAATTTAAAATTAGTTCACTAATTTTCAAATTTAGTTCATCCAATACAAATTTTGTTCATGCATTTTCAAAATTAGTTCCCAATTAAATTTTGTGAACCTTTTTTCAAAATAAAATGTTCACCAATTTCAAAATTAGTTCACTCAATACAAATATAGTTCGCCTAGTTCAAATATAGTTTACCCATTTTGCAAATTAGGTCACTCGTTCAAAGTTAGTTCATCGATTTTCAATTTACTTCCAAAATTTTGAAATTTGGTTCACCGAATATAAGTTTTTTCACCCATTTAAAAATTAGTTCGCCTAATACTATTTTTGCTCAGATTTTCAAAATTAGTTCACAAATACAAATATAGTTCTACCCAGTACAACCCTTGTTCACCCATTTTCAAAATAAGTTTTGTAATACTACTTTTATTCGCCTTTTCACAAAATTAGTTGATAAATACAAGTTTAGTTCACTCATTTTACAAATTTAGTTCACAACAAATTCAAATCTATTTCACAGATTTCGAAATTAGACATTGTAAAATAAGTTCACTTGTTTCAAATTTAGTTCACCCAATACAAATTTTGTTCATCCATTTTCAAATATAGTTCACGAAATGCAAATTCAATTCACCGTTTTTCAAGAAATTTGTTCACACGGTTTTAGAATTATTTCATTAAATACAAATATAGTTCACACGATTCAAATATAGTTCACACATTTTGAAAATTAGGTCTCTCATTTGAAATTCAGTTCTTCCGCTTTCAAATTTAGTTCACTAAACACAAAATTACTTCACTATTTTTGAAATTAGTCATGAATTTAAAGAAAATTTTACCCTCTTAAAAATTAGTCATTGAGACACTTTAATAATCAAAATTAGTTCAACCAATGCAAATTTGTTTACCCATTTTTAAATTTAGTTCACAAATATATATTATTCGCAAAAAAAGTTCAGAAATAGATATATAGTTCACCTTTATTTAAGTTCATAAACTTTTCAAATTTTGAAAGTTATTTCTTCCCGAAAAGTCTAATGAAAAAATTCCCAAACAAAAGTCAAATCGCACGTACCGTTGCATGTACTTATTAACTATTTTAAATTCTAGTTGTTTTTTCATCTACTAGATAATTGACAGTGCGTTGCAACGGGAGTATAAACATTCTAATAGATTAGCCCATGACTGCAAGTCTATTATTATATTAATGCACTAAAATCTTAGCAAGTGTTTCTAAGCAAAATCACCATGATTTACATACCATCTTATGTTAAGCACTTATTTGATAAAAATTTAATGACTTACCAAATAAAATATGTTTTTACTTTGGTAAGTTAATAAAACATGAGACAATTGATTCCATTTTAGTGAAAATTGATAAAAGAAATACTACAAATGGGAAAAATCAAAGAAAAGAAGGAAAGAGGGCGACGTATACAAAGAAGGTTGTACGAAAGAGAGGTGAAATGGGAACATTGTGTTCTTTTTAAGTAATAGAGATTGTTTTTTCATCTACTAGGTAATTGCCCGTGCGTTGCAATAGGAGTATAATCATTCTAATAGATTAGCCCGTGGCTGCAAGTCTATTATTATATTAATGCACTAAAATCTAAGCAAGTATTTGTATGCAAAATCACCACGATTTACATACCATCTTATGTTAAGCACTTATTTGATAAGAATTTAATGACTTACCAAATAAAATATGTTTTTACTTTGGTAAGTTAATAAAACATGAGACAATTGGTTCCATTTTAGGGAAAATTGATAAAAGAAATACTACAAATGGGAAAAATCAAAGAGAAGAAGGAAAGAGGGGAACATATATGAAAAATGTTGTACGAAAGAGAGGTGAAATGGGAACATTGTGTTCTTTTTAAGTAGTAGGGATTTTCCAGCTTGAGTAGAGACTTGTTCAACTATGAAATATGTTATTGACTTCCTTTTTCTATTTTTCAATATATAACTAGAGCAATTTGTCATCAGAAAATAAGCAGTCAAACTTTCCCACTACTAGGCAACCTATCGAGCGAACCAACACAGGCTTATACAAGAAACAACATACCAAAGGAAACAACTTTAACATAACCAAAAACTTGAAACAAAAGGCTGAGAAGAAACAATCAAACTCCCGTACGAAGGAGTGGGATTTCCCGAACGAAACAGCTGGCCCACTTGGGACTCGTAGTGGCCCATTCAAATATAGCTGTTAAGCGCCTCTCGCTAAAGCACAACCGTGCCTCCCGGGGAAGAAAAACCGTGACTTTCACGAAAGGAAAAAAAAGAAAATGTGTTTTTTCATGAAAAAAAATATGAAATTTTTTTTGATCGAAAAGCTAAGAAAGACCGGGGGAAAACCAAAACGTCGAAAAGACCCGGAAAAAAACCGTTTAAAAAGCCAAAAATGCGTGCGGAAAAATAAAAATACAAAATCTGAAGGAAGCGTCCAGAGCGCGACACGTGGCGAATGGCTGAGAGCACGCCTAGTGGCGCTGATCGTTGCGAGGCTCCCGAAGGAGCGCTCGTTAACTAGTTGCTCCCTGCTAGGAGAACCGGCACCGACACGCCCTGCAAGTTGGGCCGGCCCGTGAAACGCGTCAAACAGAAAACTAGCATGGAAAAACCCCGAAAATATTAGCTACCACGGGATTCGAACTCACACAATTTGTTTATAACTTCCAAGCTCGCTTACCACTAGATCTACCGCCCTTGAGTGATTAGAAACAGTGTGAAACACAAAATAACATTGTCGCGTCGCTATTCTGTTGCACATTACCACGTGCTGTATCACGTCAATTTTTGGGGAAAATATCATGATTAGAAAAGGTTCATGGATTTTGAAAAAAAAAATCATCATTTTTGAAGAAAAGTTCACAAAACTTGAAAAAAGTTCATCGGTTTCAAAAAGTGTTCATCAAAATTGAAAAAGTTCATCAATTTTCAAAAAAAGGTCATAGAAATTGAAAACAAGTTCACAAGTTTGAAAAAAGTTCATCAATCCGAGAAAAGTTCATCAAAATTTAAAAAAGTTCATTGAATTTGGGATAAAAGTTCATCAGATTTAAAGAAAAGTTCATCGAATATGAAGAAAGTTCATCGCAATTGAAAAAAAAAGTTCAGCGAATTTGAAACAAGTTCACTGAATTTGAAAAAAAGTTCATCGATTTGAAGAAAAAGTTGACGAATTAAAATAAAACCATCGAGCCAAGAAGAAGAAAAGAAAACACAAAAAAGAATTGAAAACGAAAAAAACAGAAATGAAAAATGAAGGTAAATGGAAATATGAAATAAGAAAAAATGTAAAAGTATTGTAGTCATCAAGTCCGACGAGGTAGCGCGGTGGTTACTGCTTATTATCTGGAATTGTAGGTCGGGAGATCGATACCCTGCGGGGGCGTGAGATGGGCCGGAGAGACAACTGGACCGCCCCGCTGACGCTCGTATAGCGGTATAGGAACACACGAAAAATTAAATGTATGAAGAACTATGAAAGCCTCTATCTTTTATTCTATTACCATTATTATGCATATTATTAGATAAAGATAGAGGTGTGAGGGATACACAATGAAAATTTTAATAAAATATTTTTTGAACTATATGGTTTAACGATGTACCTATATACTCGGTTTTGAAAATAGATAATGGGTGTACATTACACCCATGTCCTCGTCTAGCCCCGCCCATGGAGGCGGTTTGCTTCCGCTTCCTCGGTCTACATGGCCGTTTGTTGGTTCTAGCATTAAGTGCGAAAGAAATTCTTGACTTCCAATTTGTTTTCATGTGCCAAAAAGAGCATCTATAGATGGACTTGGCAAATCCGTCTTCTCAAACGTCTGCGGACATGACCGGACACGTCCGCAGACAGTCACCAGTCACGGCTCATGCTTGATTTTATGCATCCAAGTCTCTCATATTCTGAACTATGCACAACAAATCCTACATGCTACCCTCATGCTAGCTAACTGCGATTCGTCGTCGGAGATGTCCACGATGTCGTTGCCGAGCAACGGGTAGATGGGCACAAAGGAGGGCTCCAGCTCCTCTTCCTCATCCATATACGCGATCATCTCTTCGACTTCCGCGCCGTGCTCTGCCTCCGCCTCCTGCCGACGATGGCGTTTGGCCTCCGCCTCTGATTCCAACCGAAGGGAATCGAGGATCGCCTGCTTCTCGCCCCTGCAGATCCGTGTCCCTATTGTTCCCCACATCCTCCTCCTTCCCCTCAACCTCCTCCTCCACCTCCATGTCCCCCTCCGGATCAACCGTGTCCGGAGGTAGCCCCGTGGCAATCCGGGCTTTGCGCCTTGCCCGGATCTATTCAAGGAGCTGCAACCAGCACTCCGACGTTAGATATGGGTAGCTCCTTGCCCGACGGCATGGGGGCAGGGCTACGAGTGGTGGCAGACGGCGATTGAGAAGTGGCGGTGGCAGACGGAGGTGGGAAATGTGGACGGGTAGGGTTTCAATGCCGGCGGTCGGCTTAAATAGCCATGCTAGGACACTACATGGCCCGTCGGAGATGACGAGTTTCGGACTGCCGAGTTTCAGATTATTTCCTTGTGGGACCCCATCATCATTACAACATGGCGGATGCGTTCGGTCGCGCCCGGGCCTCCCCATATTCACTCTGGATTTGGGTTGGATATGAGGGGTGACAGTCAGCCCGGGCAATTTGAGACTCTTTGAGACGCCCGTCTGGGTCGGTTTATTTTTTGAACGGTCACTAACCGGGTCATACGCCCGGGCATTTGAGGCAGATTTGGGCCCGATCTTTCAACCGATGGATGGCAGACCTAGACCATACTTCCATATAAGTCTCCGCATCTGTACTACGTTGAAAAAAGCACCCGCCACACCTGGACGGCTAGACCGCCCCCACAATCGTGTCATGTCGGCGGCACCGAAACTCGATGCGCAACCTGTCGACGAGTCGACAACGCAAAACAGTCAAGTTCTACCATGCCCCACACCTATCCGTTACCATACAAAGTGGATGTCAAGTTCTACCATGACCCACACGGGGCGCTCTTCAGAACACGTCCTGTAAGAGCAAGTATAATAAAGTGATGTAGGCGGGTTGTAAGATATTAAATATTATATTTATGCTTAGTTGGAAGAGAGAAAAGAAAAAGAAAAGCGGGCTACTAGTTAACAGCGGATGTAGCACGTATTCCTAGGCACTTTGTGACAGAGCGAGGTGAGCCATGTATCAACAAAGTATAGTACATATTTATATTCGGCTATTGTACTTGCCGGCTATAAATTTGGCTATATATGACGTGGCAATATCATATAGCCAGCGGCTGACTATATTATTAACCGTGCTCTAAACCGATAGTATAGTTTTTGGGTTGAATGAATCCATACTCTCTCCTATTCTGTGCACTTCGCATCAACCAACAGCGGAAGCCAAACGGTCGCGTCGTCCCCGAAAGCGCAAGAGACGAGAGGAGATCACACGCGTGCTGCATGCGGCCTGCGGTATCTTGGGCAGGCCATTCGATTGGCGGCGGCTTGCACAGGAAACTATGCACCATGCATGATTTTAATCAATACTACTACTAGTTATGGTGCCAAGAACCAGTTCATATTCATTCACATTCAGACTGAAGAAGATGATTACATATACCCACGGGGAGCATAGCAGTTGACAGGAAGTTAGGAGTCACGGTGAAGGTCGCGAGCGAAGATGGAGAAGAAAGGCGAGGCGGGGAAGATGAACGGGCAGGACGACGAGAACATCGTCCTCGCCGACCTCATCTTGTCTTGGTCCCTCCAAGACGTCGTCAACCAGGACTTCTTCAGGGGCAAGGTACGTAGGTCCCTAATTCCATCGATTTTTCAAAGTCGGATCCTTTCTTTCCTCCCAGCAAGCAAGCATGCAGAGTAGTATACGTACGCGGAAGTGCTGTGCACACGATACGTACGTGATGATCAGCATGGTACTTTCACAGGTGAGCCGGATACCTGACAGGTTCTTTGGCCTGAGGAGCTACCTGGATTCATTCAGGGCTCCGCTGCTGGAAGAAATCCGAGCAGATATGAGGTCCAACCTGGAGGCACAGACCAACTGCTACAGGCCCGTGCAGATACGGCCCTTGTTTCCCATGCGCAAGGGCGACACAAGGCCAAGGCCCCCACTGTATCGCGTGTCCATCCATGGAGCTTCTCCTCCGTGCACCAGCGACATCGTCCTGCTCTCAGCGGCGATGCCGCTACGGCCGTCCGACCTTGCGAGCCGCGATGGCGCATCCCACTGCCTCGCCCACGTCCAAAGTGTCAGCAGGGACGGTACCAACTTTCTGGTCAGAGCTAGCCGGAGAGTAGACGATTACGTCGAAGGCTACGCGTTCGTTGTTAGGTTGCTCAGTTCCATACCCTACCAACGCATCTGGCGGTGCCTCCGCTACCGAGCCAACTCTTCCGTCAAGAGAGACGACTCCGTTCTCAAGGCTATCGCGGGGGAAGCGGAAGACTCCTCCATGCCGCTGGTAAGCTCTGGTTCGCAGATCGCTTCGTCCAATCGTTCCTTTCTAGTAGTATGACTATGACTATGATTTTCTCATCCGACGGCTGATTTTCCATCGTGAGACAGAGCACTTCCCTGACCGGCGGCACCGACGTCGACGTGCCGCTATCCGTATCAGGCAGGCTGTCTGCGTTCGGGCTCAACGAGTCCCAGACTGGCGCCATACTGAGCTGCATGTCTGCGGTGCAGCGTGCCAGTGTCGATGGCGGCGGCGCGAGCAGCAAGGTTAGCCTCATCTGGGGGCCGCCTGGCACGGGCAAAACCAGGACCATCAGCGTGCTTTTCACTACCGGAATCGCCCCCTATGCCGACGAGGGCCGTCGGCAACATATGCGTCGGCACAGCCAGAGAGGCCGTCGGCTTAGAAAAGCCGTCGGCATATATGATACGCCGACGGGGGCCGTACATCTATGCCGACGGCACCGGCCGTCGGCAACTATCACGCCTAACGGCGGCCGCCGTCAAGTCTGCCCAATGATTGATAGCCACGTGGCACCCCTATGCCGACAGCCTAGCCGTCGGCTTAGTCAAAACCTATGCCGACGGCTAGACCGTCGGCATAGGGGTGCCACGTGGTGACCAGCCGCTGCTCTAGGACCAGGTCTATGCCGACGGCCGGGCTGTCGGCACAATTTGAAACTAAGCCGACGGCCAGGCCGTCGGCATAGTCCTTCATACAGAGCTCCCAGTAGCTGACACGTGGGCGCCTATGCGGGCCAAACCCACAGTAAGATCCCCCTCCTTGTAGACCCGAAGCGTCCGTTTCCCCCCTCCAGGTGCCGGCGTCGGCGCCGTCCGTGTGAGGGGCACACCCCGGAGACGCGTGCCGCCTCTTCGGACATGCCAGCACACCACCCCGCATGTATGAGGGCCCGGTGCGACGCTCGGGTGGCATTGCTACCCCCCCACGGCCCCCTCCCGCCTAACCCTGTAGCGTTTGACCACGGGATCTAGCCCTTTGACTTTGCACGGACGGGTTTTGACCAGTGGAACTATCCACCCGGTCGTGTTAGGTCAGCCCATACGAACACTTTAGAGCAACATCCGGGCCAAACCCACAGTAAGATCCCCTCCCTGTAGACCCGACGCGTCCGTTTCCCCCCTTCAGGTGCCGGCGTCGGCGCCGTCCGTGTGAGGGGGCACACCCCGGAGACGTGCCGCCTCTTCGGACATGCCAGCACACCACCCCGCATGTATGAGGGCCCGGTGCGACGCTCGGGTGGCATTGCTACGCCCAGGCCCCCGTCCCGCTAACCCTGTAGCGTTTGACCACGGGATCTAGCCCTTTGACTTTGCACGGACGGGTTTTGACCAGTGGAACTATCCACCCGGTCGTGTTAGGTCAGCCCATACGAACACTTTAGAGCAACATCCGGGCCAAACCCACAGTAAGATCCCCTCCGTGTAGACCCGACGCGTCCGTTTCCCCCTTCAGGTGCCGGCGGCGGCGCCGTCCGTGAGCGGGGGCACAACCCGGAGACGCGTGTCGCCTCTAATTTGGACATGGCACCACACCACCCCGCATGTATGAGGGCCCGGTGCGACGCTCCGGTGGTATTGCTATCCCCAGGGCCCCGTCCCGCCTCTTCAGACATGGCACCACACCCCCCGCATGTATGAGGGCCCGGTTAGACGGGAGGGTGTACCTGGGGGGGTAGCAATGCCGCTAGGTGTTGCTTTGGGCCCTCCTACGGTTGTGAAAGCGTGGTGGCTAGCGCAGGCACCCGGCACGCAGCTCCGGGGTGTGCCCCCATCTCCGGCGTCGCTGTGGGGCACGGCGCGGCGGCAGCAACGTCCGTGAGGGGGGCAATCGATATACCATCTGGGTATGTTTTTTTTGTGTTAGACAAGGCACATTTATGTTGTGAAAAAAACAGGGAAAAGTAAATAAAAATAAGTAAAAAAATAAAAATAAATAAAATAAATAAATAGAGATATGCCGACGGCAACCTGCGCACATGGCCACGGATCGATGACGTGCCTAAGGCGCGGATCGGTGATGTGGCAACATCCATGGCAGACCTATGCCGACGGCAGGCCGTGGCATAGATTTGCCACCCCACGGACAGGCGAGCGACGCGGATCGATGACGTGGCGTCGATGATATGCCGACGGCCGCGTTAGCCCGTCGGCGTAGATTGACGCCGTCTCCGTCCGGGTAGCCGGGCCCACGAGCTATGCCGACGGCCTTCTCTATGCCGACGCCACCGTAGGCATATTTCTATCGACGCCGACGGGTGAGCTTTGCCGACGGGGGCCGTCGGTATAGATTGATATACGCTGACGGCTTTTCTATGCCGACGGCCTGGGCTGGGCCTTCGGGATAGGCCAATCTATGCCGATGGGGCCCGTCGGCATAGGTTCGGCCGTCGGCATCGCCAGTTATTCTGGTAGTGACAATATGCTTCTACTGAACTGAATGGCGGAGATGTGCGCGCGCCGACCAACACCGCCGTCTGTCAGGTGGCGTCCAGCCTCCTGGCGCTGAGGAGGCAGCACCCGGATCCCGATGCCTGCTCTGGCCACGGTGATCTGCTGCTGTTCGGCAACAGGCAACGCATGCCCATCGACGACGATCTCAACCACATTTTCCTGGACACTCGTCTGAAGCTTCTCACAGACTGCTTCTCGCTGGAGACGGGTTGGAGGCGGTGCCTTCTTTCACTGGAAACGTTTCTGGGCAACCAAATAGCCATGATCAAGCGGAGGGATGGCACAAAGCTAGCACTCAAGTGCTACTCCTTCCGCACGTCAGAGTTCCACAGTATCTTTGAGGGGCTTAGCAAGTGCTTAAACACAATCATGTCCCATGTCTCTTTGGATCGTACACTGGAGAAGAACTACAACAACATTAATTTGCTCAGGAAGCTGCTCGACGACTTCAGCAAGCTGCTGGGTAAGAGACAGCTGAACCAGCAAGTTCATGGTTTAATGGATTACTCGGAACAAATAGTTCGCACCATGAGGGAGAAAATGCCAGCAATTCTAGACGTCACGAGGACGCTCCTGCGAGACCTGCAACTTCCTCTGACCGAAGAGTTTTCCGAGATCAAGGAGTTCTGCGTCGAAAACGCGTCCCTCATTTTCTGCACCGTGTCTGGCTCGGTCAAGCTGGAGGGGGAGAAGATGGATCTGCTTCTGATCGACGAGGCTGCACAGCTCAAGGAATGTGAATCCCTCGTCCCATTGCAAGTCTCCGGACTGAAACATGTGGTTCTTATCGGTGACGAGCGCCAACTGCCAGCTATGGTCCAAAGCAAGGTCCATATATACCTTTCATATACTACTCCCTCTGATCCAAAATAAATGTTGCGGTTTTGTACTAAGAGGTTGAACTAACCTTTAGTACTTTCTTTTGAATTGCATCTACATTTGTGGCATTTCTTGCAGGTTTCAGATAAGGCGTTGCTGGGTAGGAGTCTGTTTGAGAGAATGGGTTTACATGGACACAAGAAGCACCTCCTCAACATGCAGTACAGGATGCACCCTTCCATAAGCATCTTTCCCAACTTGAGTTTCTACGACAAGCAAATCTTGGATGGCCCCAATGTGACGCAGACCAAGCATGAACGTAGTTACCTTCCAGGTGCAATGTTCGGGCCATACTCGTTCATCAACATCGACGGTGTGGAAGACCGCGGCCGCAGCAAGACAAACATGCCCGAGGTGGCTGCCATCCTGCAAATACTGCACAGTCTCAAGAAATGTGCGTTGAATGTATTATTTTGTGTTACTGCTGTACTATATATGCACCTCGAACTCATGCTATGGTGTTTGGCGTGCAGTTTGTATCAGCGCCGGGCAGGTGGTTAGCGTGGGTGTCATATCCCCGTACACCGCTCAGGTGGTCGCAATTCAGGGAAAGATAGGGGACGTGAAGGCGATGCGCCCCCTGGTTCTTCGCGTCAACTCCATGGATGGGTCCAGGGCAGTGAAGAAGACGTGATCATCCTATCCACCGTCAGGTCCAACGACACGTGCTCCGTTGGCTTCCTGTCGAACCGGCGACGCGCCAATGTTGCCTTGACAAGGGCGAGGTACGCACGCACGGCGAGATCTGGATGAAATTCTAAATACAAAACTAGTTGGAACTTGTCATGCATAACTGCCTCGATCGATCGTTTTGGTTGCAGGCACTGCCTCTGGATCGTGGGCAACGCGGCGACGCTAAGCGGCAGCGGCTCCATCTGGGGGGAGCTGATCCGGGATGCCGCGGAACGTCGGTGCTTCTTCGACTGGGACGAAGGCGAGGGCGTGTCTCCGGTAGTTTCTCGCCACGCTTGCGTGATCGGGCCAGGACATGGTGAAGCCGCTTCAGATTTAGGCATGCACCTGGCCGGGGATATTTGTGACACGCTCGGTTCTCTGCGGCTCGCTTAACGAATGTACTACTGGTGGTCACAACTCACAAGTAGTGGCGATTTGTTCTGTTTTGGCCTTTTGGGTGTTGTTACACTTGGGGTGTGTCTCAGTGTAGTTGCCTCTCTTTTCAGCTCAGTGAAAAATCTAATGGTGGTCGAACCTAGCTTTATGTATGATTGTGTGGTTTCAGCTCTGTCCGTGGTTGATCAACTGTGGTTTGTATGGTTGTTTTATAGGGAGGACTTATGCGTCAGGTACCTGAAATATCCTTCCGATTCGGTCAGGTACCTAGCTGTCGGCATAGCTCGGATTAGGCCGACGGCGGCCGTCGGCATACATTTGGCTGCCGGCTTAGAGCCCTGTTCCCGTAGTGACTTTGACTGGGTAATGTGCAAGAATAATTTTCATATGAATTGTATATGTTTGTAGTATTCTTAGTATCAAAATAAATAAAAACATCAACGTCGACGGTTAATACCTCTTGACATAGCACATCATGTCAATGGTGTCGTCTCTCTCTCTCTGTGTGTCTCTCTCTCTGATACAAACACATTGAAAATGCACCTATGAAGGAAGCAACACAAACTAGATACACGGCTAGAGAAAAATGACACACACGAAAAGAGAAGAAAACTAAACAAAGGGGGTGACTATTTGACAGGCGTCTAATATATATTTGGCATTCGGTTGAGCCGCTCCGTACCATCCGATCTAGATCCCAATGCCCAATTGGGCTCTTCTTCCCCTATACTAAACTAAAACTAAAAAAAATGAATTTTCTAAGAAAGAATGAAGTATTGGCATTGGTAATGAGAAATTTTAGCATGCTCTCTCTTACCTCTTCTTTTATACATGTGAGGTAAGAAGGTACTCCCTCCGTGTTTATTTACTCCGCATATTAGCTTTGGTCAAAGTTAAACTTTATAAATTTTGACAAAGTTTATAGAAATAAATATTAACATATACAATCAACACCATTAGATTCATTATCAAATGTACTTCCATATCATATAGATTTGTTATGGTAAATATTTATATTCTTTTTGATAAACTTGGTCAAACTTCAGGAAGTTTGACTTCAATCAACTCTAATACGCGGAGTAAATAAAAACGAAGGGAGTAAGAGTTAATCAGACCACTAATTATTGAGTTTAACGGCTCAGATCTATTATGTACTGCTCACTGCTAATAGACTTAAAGGAGAAAGAAAATGAAAAAGGGCGAAGGAAAAAACTTACACAAAATTTGCCTTTTTTGTAACTGCGAAGAATAAGCATATAATTTACACGCATATTGCATAGTACTTCCATGTATAGTTGCACATACAAAATAAAAAACTGAAATTTTCTAAAGAAGGATGAGAAAACTGACCGACTGGCTGTGCTCTCTTGGTCTCCAGGGTGACAGTAGCACCCAAGCAAGCTAGGGCAAGGTGTGGAGTTTTAAATTAATCGCCAAGTCATTCCTTGTCTATTTTTGATTAATTAAGACCATGGCATAGTAATTCTTTATTGCATGTGACCCAAAGGCCTCACTTAAAAGAGGAGGGTGGTACAAACCCCCAAACGGGCATGTTAAGTTAAATGTTGATGCGGCCTTTAACTGCAATTTGCTTCAAGGGGCTATGGGGGCAATCATCCGAGATGATAGAGGACACATGAGGTTGTAGCTGGGAACAAGCTCATTGAGATGTTGACTCCTGCTATGATGTTCTGACTGCTGAGGCAATGGCCCTGAAATTTAGTTTAAACTTGGTGTTGATTGCATATGTGGTAGGAGCTAGGGTTCTACCGGGTCTAGGCCGGAGGTTGTAGGGGAAGGAGGGAGCTGGTCGTGGACGAACACGCGGACGCCGGCGGCTGGGCACCGTCGTGCGCGAGGAGGTGGCGGCTGAGAGGGAGATGATGCAGGGAAGGAGGCGGCTAGGGTTAGGTCTCCCGGCTCCCTAAGAAAGCCGATCAAATATGATTGCTTCTTGCTTAATTCCAAAACGGATCCTTACACGAGTTTATATAATCCTCCTACTAAGATAATTGGGCTAAGCCCCTAATAACGCCACAACTAACTGGGTTAAGCCCCTAATATGCCGGTCATAACATTTCTCCACGCGTGCACAAACAGCTCGTCCTCGAGCTGGAAGGCGGGGAAGCACTTGCGGAACTCCTCGGGGTGATCAACCGTCGCCAAACACCTCCGCGGCAGCTGGGGCGGGCAGGTCGCCAAGCCCGGCGGCGGCGCCGGTCATAACATTTCTCCAGGTAGAAGAGTCGCGGGCAGACGTGGCCGGGCACGTAGGGCTCATCGCAGTTAAAGAACAACCCTTGGCGACGACGCTCGAGTAGCTTAGCCGTGGTGAGCAAGCGGAACGGGCGCGCCGCGATTGCGGCGAGGGGTGCCGTGGAAGCCTGAGCAGGCCGACCCTGCGCGGGAACGTCCGGCCAGGGTGGTGGCCCAGCGGCCCGGGACGGTGATGCCTGCTGGATGGCCACCGCGCGGCGCTTGAACGCGCGGGCGTAGTACATGGCCGTCTGGAGGTCCTGGGGTCCCTCCACAGCCGGCAGACCGCCGACGAAGAGCTCGGCCCGCTGGCGAGCCGTCACGCCGGGCGTGGCACGCCAGGGCCTGAAAGCGGTCGGTCAAGTCCTGCACCGTAGAGGTGAAGGGAGACGGCCCAACTCCGCCAGCCGGCTCCCGCGTATCGGCGGCCAAAACGAAGGAGGAAGAGCTCGCGAAAATGCTCGCATGGAGGTATACCGCCCTCGTCCTACTCGAGAGCGTAATACCAAGTCTGCACGGAACCTCGGAAGTGATATGAAGCGAGCCAGGTGCGGTCCGACGCGAGCGTGTGTTGCCCCCAGAAGAACTGGTCACACTGATTAAGCCAGTTGAGGGGGTCCTCGGTGCCGTCGTAGGTGGTGAAGGCGAGCTTGACGAAGCGTGGGCCCATCTGGGTATGATCGCCGTGGGGGTACGGCTTGGCGGTGCGGAGCAGCGGCATCGGGTCGGTGATCACAGGGGGTGGGGGGCGTGGAACGGCGGCGCGTCGAGGCCAGCGTAGGGGCCCGTGGAGCTGGAGGACCCGCCGTACTATGCCTACTGTGACGGCACGTGCGGCGGTCCGAGGCCATTGTGTAGACCGGCTGAGACGATGACTCGGTCAACCAGGCCGATAGCACGGACGGCGAGGGCGGGAACCGGACTTGGTGGAGCGGAACTTTCGTCGGCGCGGTCGATGCGGGGCTGGAGCTGACCGGCGGTGGCTGCTGCGGTGTCGTCAGGAGCGCAGCGCTGCTGCGTGGAGCACCGGGAGCGGCAGAGGCCGCCAGGACGCGGCTGCCACGACAGCCAGGGCGGGGCGGTGGTGGCGGTGGGAATGCAGCTGCAGCGGCCCTGGTGAGCGCGGTGAAGGCCGCCTGTGCAGCTGGCTGCCACGGCCAGCTAGGCGCGGGCGGCGCGGTGGTGCCGGCGCAGCCCGTAGGAGCTGGCCAGTACAGCCGATCCCTGGACGGTGTGACGCAGGTCGTGGAGAGATCCCGCTGACCTCCTCCGGCGGTGTAGACGACTGCTGCCAGCGGTGGAGGGCGCAGCATCTGGGCGGTGGAGATGGCCAGCGGCAACGGTGGTGGCGTCGGCAACGAAAGCGAAGGGGTTGGCGGCGGTGAAGACATGATCGGACCTGAGCTACCTGATACCAAACTGGTAGGAGCTAGGGTTCTACCGGGTCTAGGCCAGAGGTTGTACGGGAAGGAGAGAGCTGGTCATGGACGAACACGCGGACGCTGGCGGCTGGGCGCTGTCGTGCGCGAGGAGGCGACAGCTGAGAGGGAGATGACGCAGGGAAGGAGGCGGCTAGGGTTAAGTCTCCCGGCTCCCTAAGGAAGTCGAGCAAATATAATTGCTTCTTGCTTAATTCCAAAACGGATCCTTACATGAGTTTATATAATCCTCCTACTAAGATAATTGGGCTAAGCCCTAATAACGATAAGATAGACGGGCCAAAACTAACTGAGCTAAGCCCCTAATATGCCGGTCATAACAATATGTTAATATTTTTTTCCTGTACACTTTGTCAAAGTTATAAAGTTTGACTTTGACCAAAGCTAATATACGGAGTAAATAAAAACGGAGGGAGTACCTTCTTACTTGACATGTAAAAAAGAAGACATAAGAGAGAGCATGCTAAAATTTCTCATTACCAATGCCAATACTTTATTCTTTCTTAGAAAATTATTTTTTTTATTTTTTTATTTTAGTTTTAGTTTAGTATAGGGGAAGAAGAGCCCAATTGGGCATTGGGATCTAGATCGGATGGAGCTAGGGAGCGGTTTGACCGAATGCCAAATATATATTGAACGCCTGTCAAATAGTCACCCCCTTTGTTTAGTTTTCTTCTCTTTTCGTGTGTGTGTCATTTTTCTCTAGGCGTGTATCTAGTTTGTGTTGCTTCCTTTGTAGGTGCAACAGATTGTACATCAATTGGGATAACCAGGAACTCTTGGAGATAATGAATAAAGATGGCCAATACGCTGGAGATGGGGCGGCCATTGTTGATGAGTGCTATCATCTGGCTTGTGAGCTTAGCTCTATAGTTTTTGAATTTTGTTTCAGAGAGTCGAATGCGGCTGCTCATGAATTAGCTAGTATTGCTAGAGTTTCGTTGTGTAATGATTTGGTAGATAATGCTCCTTCTGAGGTTCTTCCATTGCTATTAAAGATGTAAGCTTGCTCACCACTGAACAAAGTGGAAGCATAGTTGTCAAACAAAAGGGACCATGACACAGCGACCACTTGATGCAAATTTCGTGTTCCATACGTGCTGCACGCAGTCAATTTGAATGCAAATATGCAATGATGCGTGGCAGCTAGCTTGGTCGCATTGATATTTTAGTCACATCGCAAGATTATAGGGCGGAGTACAAGTAGCCAGTTTTTTTCCGCTAGGGAAAGGTTGGCACCATATTGTGCGTGCTTTGGCGTCGTATATGGTCCTGTTTGGTTCAGATTTTATCGACGGATTCCGCTGCCGCGCAGCAGAATCTGAATCAAAGGGCAAACCCAGCAGAATCTGATTCCAGAAATCCGTTGCTAAAATCTGAACCAAAAGCGGAAGCAGCCCAGGACGTGCTTTCCAAAATCTGATTCCGCTGTGAGCCAAAATCTGAAAAAGTTGTATCAGCTGGTTTGTCAAATGACCTGCATCTTTTTCACATCAGATTTTCCACAGCTATTTTTTCACAGCAGATTTTTCACAGCTGCTTTTAGAAATCCACAGCCGAACCAAACAGGGCCATAATGTCATGTACGCGCCAACATATGTGGTATGTGCATTTCGCCTCGTTTTGTAGAGGCCGGAAATGAGCTATCTCTATATATACGGTTGGATTATCTTGATCCATGCTATATATGGTTGAGTAAACAAAATAATTTTATTGAAAATGTGATATACACATGCGCAGAAATAATGGATACTATAGCTAGTATCTGTCGCGTGCATGCCATGGGTGGACACCACTTACTTACATGCAGGCATGCAGCCACGTACCAACACATGGAAAGTTGTTAATCTGTGATGTCTTCTGGCCGGTCGGACTCCTACCAGCCATACCAAAGAAACTCCCAAAGAGAAAACATGCATACACCACGCCACCAGCGATCTGATGTGTGGTCTTTTTCTTTTCTTTTTTTGTACTACCGGGACCTCTGAACCAATTCTCTGCAAAGTTTCAACTCAATTTTGAAGTCACGAACCAAAATCAATCAAGCAAGCAAGCAAGGCGGCGAGCCACTAGCGTGTGCATGTTCTTTTGTGTAGCGGTACACGGATGCATGAATGCATGGAGAGCTAGCTGGGAGAGTCCATGCATGGACCACTTCTTCACACACATCGCATTGCCTGCTGCTATGATACTTTAACACACTTAGAGTTAGAGTTATTTTCTAATCCATTCTAACTTAAATAAGCACCTCTCCACCAGAATAGTTGGGTTAGATGAAACTAACCCACTCTAACCCTTCATGTTTGGATACTTTTGGGTTATTTAAGCTATCAACTAACCCAAACTAGCTCTAACCCCATGATCCAAACAGGGCCACATATCACGCGCATGTATTTACCTGTGTATGTATGGGAGCGGTCGCCTGAAATCTTTTTGCGCCAAAACGATTCTATCTGAACCATTGAATCAAGATCCCACCGATCCGCAATCATCTTCCAGCTCGAACATCCGACACACCGTTTCCCTTCTTCCTCTTAGACTAGCCACAGTGGAGAGTAAGGCTGGTCATAGTGGGAGTAACTTAACAAGTAACATAGCGCATTTCAAAACAGGTTTGCTTATGTGGCATGGGGTTAATGAGGAGAGAGGTTGTTTGGAGTAACATAATATGTTACTGTAACATAACGCAACCCAAAGCAAAATGAGTCTATGATGTAATAAATGCTATCATCTATGATACTACTTGTATGTTATTTTGCACTATGAAGGTAGTAACAAAGACTAGTGTCATATGCATGAATGACACTAGTCTAAGTTACTCCCCACTATGACCAGCCTAAATCTTCACCCCCCCATATCACCGGCTTAGGGTTGTTAATAAGGCTGGTCATAGTGGGGAGTAACTTATACTAGTGTCATACATATGACACTAGTCTAAGTTACTACTTTCATAATGCAAAGTAACATAGTAGTAGTGTCATAAAAGACTTCATTAATTAGTTTGTAGACTCATCTTGTCTTGGAAAGCGCTATGTTACAGTAACATATTATGTTACCACTTTTCATTAACTACATGCCACATAAGCAAAATTTTCTCGAAGTGCGCTATGTTACTTGCTAAGTTACTCCCACTATGACTAGCCTAACATACACTAGTAACATACATATATCCCTAGACTATGTTACTACTTTCATAATGGATAGTAACTTAAGTATGGTAACATGCAAAGATTCATTTATTAGGTTATAGACTCATATTGCATTGAGACATGTGATGTTACAGTAACTAGCTAAGTTAGTACAACTACCTCTTTCCTCATTAACTCATTGCCACATAAGTAAATTTGCTGAGTTGGACTCGATGTTACTGCTGAAGTTACTCCCATTGTGACTAGTCTTACCGCCGCCGATCCAACCCGAGCGGAACTGTCTGTCTCAAAAGTCCACGGCCGATGGCGGCCTCGCCGCCCTGACCTCCCCTAGAGCTTTCCCTCTCACCCAAGGCATTCCCTCTAAGCTCTGCCACCTCTAGTTCTGACGACGGTAGTCCCCACACCCGCACCCATGAACTTCCTTACTTGCCTTAGCCGGTTGCGGCTGGACGAGGCCGCTGGCGTCCCGGGGCCTCGCTTTGCTCGACCTAATGCCGCCATTGGCAGCTAGGTGCTCCGCCGCGCCTCAATCTTGGTTCCCAGACGAAATCGACCGAAGCACATTCGAAATTCAGGTAACTTATTTCCAGCAAAACTGTGCATGTATCGATGCACCACAAGGCAGTACAATCCATTGCGTGTGGCCTCGATTTCCATTTATAGAAACTCGATCCCTCTAAACCTGATTGGCCGGCCGGTGCACCTCTAGTCCAGAGTAATGCATGCGGTTTGTATCTCGCGGGTTATGTTTGTAACGAAATCCTTTGTGGCCCGAGCATTGTCTGAAGATTTAATGAGAAGATATGTTGATATGAACACTGGCAACTAGCTTGTTCGTTGTACTTCCTTCGTCACGGTTTAGAAGGCACAGTTAAATTTACATGCGTTTTCATAATAGACAAGGTTTAAGGCGCATTGCATTTATTTCTAGTAGCTAATTAGTACTTCGATATACTATTTCTATATGCATGCGTAGTGTGAATGCTATTTTTAAACCCATCCCACAACCAATAGATAACCATCTAGATCCTAGAGAATTTCCAAGCGCGCCTTCTAAACCGTGACGGAGGGAGTAGTTTACGGAAGTATTATATTTAAGAAAATTTAAGCAAATTTAGGTTGAGTGGCTAAAAGGTCTTAGGCTGGCCATAATGAGGGTAACATAAGCGGTATCATGTACTTGGGACTCGCAAATAATTAAAGAAGAGATGGATGATTATAATAACATAGGTAGATACCGTATCATAATAAATATTATGCTACTATGTGTCATGCATGACAATAAATGAGATCATCTATAATACTAATCTATGATAATATACATTACAGATTTAGTATCATACACTACTATTATATGCATGATTACTCCCCGCTATGGCCAGCCTTATATTAGTTCACAGAAGGAGTATATTTTTAATATTTTAAAGTGCCGGAGTAGCTAATTCGAGAAGCAATAAATTTCAGATATTGATTTGTGCGAGCAAGTTGTCAATGTTTCATGTCTGTATATATAAACTAATTACAGGGAACACCCACTTGTTTTTCTTTTCTTTATTCGAAGGAATAGAGGAGCTTTTCTTTAAGTTAGCTAAGAGGATCTACAGCCGGACTAGGCAAATCCCGACTCTCAAACGCTTGTGGAAACACCCGGGCATGTCCGCAGGCAGTGACCGATCAGTCCTTAAATTTGCTTATCTACATCTAGGTACCTCATAATAGAAATCTTAAATCTATACAAAAGCATGCAAAGAAAAAAATATATGTACTACATAGATCAACTATCCTAGTCCTTGTAAAAAATGTCCACTATCTCCAAGCCAGGCTCCGGGTACATGGGCGGCAGCCGCAGCGCTGGCTCCTGCGGCTCCTCTGCATCCGCCTCCGCATCCATCTCCGCTTCGACCTCGTCGAAGAGTGCGTTGGTCGCCGCCCGTTCCTGTCGGATGAAGCGCCGATTGACCTCCACCTCATCCTGCATGGACTCCAGGATGGACTGTTGCTCCGCCGCTTGGGCGACCGCAAACGCCGCCTCCGCAGCCTCCATGTTGAAGCCCAGAGGTGGCTCCTCCTCATTCGCCTGCTTCTCCTCCTCCGTCGCCACCTCCGCCCCCCTCCATCGAAGCCAGCTGCTACTCCTCTCCCTCCTCCTCCTTCGCCTGCTTCTCCACCTCCTCATGCTGCTCTGGTGAGTACGGAGGCAGCCCGATAGAGATGCGGGCAGCACGCCTCGCCCGGATCTCCTACTTAATCAAGTCCCGACGCTCTAGAGTGAGCATAGCATAGGTGGTCTTCTCTTGGCGAACCATAATGGTGTCGGACGGCGTGGGAAGAGCATTGGAACGAGAGAGAGGAGGTGGATGGGTTAGAGTTGGGGACGCATGCTGTCTTAAAAATAGCTGAATTTGGCATCAAGCAGTGAGCGGAGCGGCATCACGCGACATTCACACCGCCCATCGGACGATACCGCATGGGACCCCACTGTTAAACTGAAGTGGCGGGTGTGGGCGCCCCCACATTCTGCCCATATTTGGGCTAGATATGGGGATGTCGGTCAGCTCGGACATTTGAGACCCGTTTGAGATGCCCGTTGGATCGCATTTTCGTGACTAGTCAGTGATCAGGCCGTCCACCAGGTCATTTGAGGCGGGTTTGGGGCCCGGCTATAGATGCTCTAAGGAGGCCTGATCAATTACTGATGTCATGGGCCTAGTTGGGCCGCAGGATCCTTCTAGTTTATCATTTTTTACCTTCAGATCGCCAAAAAAAAACATTACTTAAACAAGAACATAATCGTATTTTTCCGTCTGTTCTCGCAACTTCGGGTACTCGATGACCATAACCAATTTGAGGAGGGCGGTAAGACTTGTTGACACTAATCACTTCAACCTCTAAAAGGCTCAGAGGTTGCCAAGCTGGTCGTTTTTCTTGGGAGCGGCAGATCTCGCCTCAAGCACGCCCTAGTTTATTCAGAAACATTATTTAATTACTTTTATTTAGATTTTTCAAGTAGAAACATAGTTTATTCAAAATTTCACAAAACGTTAATCCTCATTAAAAAATATTCATGCAGTTTAAAAAATGTCCGTGCAAGTTTTAAAATGTTAATAGAATTCAAAACAAATATTCATGATATTTAAAAGGTGTCCGTGTATTTGAATAATATGTTGTGAAATTTATAAAAATGTTAATACAATGTAAAAATGCTCATGACACTGAAAAGATGTCCGTGTATTTCAAAATTATGTTCTGACATTTTTAAATTGTTAATACAATGTAAAACAAATGTTTAAATACTTTAGAAAGAAATGTCGTGTACCATTCCGAAAAATGTTTATGAAATGTAAAAAAATCGCATGGTTTAGTAACATGTTTGTACCATTAAGAAATACGTTTGTTTAGTTTTAAAAAATGCTTCATTTTTCTTCCGTCCTAGCTAGCTTTCCCATCTTGTCGTCTCCCGACTGGGCCGATGGAGCAACCACGGACTGAGCTGAAACCACACAATCATACTTGAAATTGAAACTAGGGTTCGATCACCAGATCTGTCCAGTGAGAAAGGCTGCGCACGCCCCAAGTCTAGCACGCAAAAGACAAAAACAGAACAAAACACCTCTGGTCCACCGGTGGTGCATTCAGCGAATCGCAGAGAACCTAGCTCGTCGCACGGCTTCACACCTGGCCCCGTCCCGGCGCATTCCAAAAGCTAAAGCTAAAGAGGCTCCACGTACAGGCCCGATCAAACGAGCACGGCGAGAAACTGGCCGAGACAGGACCTCGCCATTGTCCCAGTCGAAGATGCAACGACGTTCCACAGCATCCCGGACTAATTCCCCCCAGATGGAGCCGCCGCT